>NW_028318332.1:1142500-1430000 GCF_062004578.1 Staurois parvus
CATGCACCTACTCATCAACAAATGCATTAAGATAAGCATGTGAAGAGTACAAAACATTGCCTGAAATATATTTTAAAGTGGAAGTAAAGTCTATTTTTAATGTTTTACCTATAGGTAAGCCTTTATTATACAGTCAGGTCCATAAATATTGGGACATCGACACAATTCTAACATTTTTGGCTCTATACACCACCACAATGGATTTGAAATGAAACGAACAAGATGTGCTTTAACTGCAGACTGTCAGCTTTAATTTGAGGGTATTTACATCCAAATCAGATAAACGGTGTAGGAATTACAACAGTTTGCATATGTGCCTCCCACTTGTTAAGGGACCAAAAGTAATGGGACAGAATAATAATCATAAATCAAGCTTTCACTTTTTAATACTTGGTTGCAAATTCTTTGCAGTCAATTACAGCCTGAAGTCTGGAACGCATAGACATCACCAGATGCTGGGTTTCATCCCTGGTGATGCTCTGCCAGGCCTCTACTGCAACTGTCTTCAGTTGCAACTTGTTCTTGGGGCATTTTCCCTTCAGTTTTGTCTTCAGCAAGTGAAATGCATGCTCAATCGGATTCAGGTCAGGTGATTGACTTGGCCATTGCATAACATTCCACTTCTTTCCCTTAAAAAACTCTTTGGTTGCTTTTGCAGTGTGCTTTGGGTCATTGTCCATCTGCACTGTGAAGCGGCGTCCAATGAGTTCTGAAGCATTTGGCTGAATATGAGCAGATAATATTGCCCGAAACACTTCAGAATTCATCCTGCTGCTCTTGTCAGCAGTCACATCATCAAAAAATACAAGAGAACCAGTTCCATTGGCAGCCATACATGCCCACGCCATGACACTACCACCACCATGCTTCACTGATGAGGTGGTATGCTTAGGATCATGAGCAGTTCCTTTCCTTCTCCATACTCTTCTCTTCCCATCACTCTGGTACAAGTTGATCTTGGTCTCATCTGTCCATAGGATGTTGTTCCAGAACTGTGGAGGCTTTTTTAGATGTCGTTTGGCAAACTCTAATTTGGCCTTCCTGTTTTTGAGGCTCACCAATTGTTTACATCTTGTGGTGAACCCTCTGTATTCACTCTGGTGAAGTCTTCTCTTGATTGTTGACTTTGACACACATACACCTACCTCCTGGAGAGTGTTCTTGATCTGGCCAAATGTTGTGAAGGGTGTTTTCTTCACCAGGGAAAGAATTCTTCAGTCATCCACCACAGTTGTTTTCCGTGGTCTTCCAGGTCTTTTGGTGTTGCTGAGCTCACCGATGCGTTCCTTCTCTTGAAGAATGTTCCAAACAGTTGTTTTGGCCACTCCTAATGTTTTTGTTATCTCTCTGATGGGTTTGTTTTGTTTTTCCAACCTAATGATGGCTTGCTACACTGATAGTGACAGCTCTTTGGATCTCAGCTTGAGAGTTGACAGCAACAGATTCCAAATGCAAATAGCACACTTGAAATGAACTCTGGACCTTTTATCTGCTCATTGTAATTGGGATAATGAGGGAATAACACACACCTGGCCATGGAACAGCTGAGAAGCCAATTGTCCCATTACTTTTGGTCCCTTAACAAGTGGGAGGCACATATGCAAACTGTCGTAATTCCTACACTGTTCACCTGATTTGGATGTAAATACCCTCAAATTAAAGCTGACAGTCTGCAGTTAAAGCACATCTTGTTTGTTTCATTTCAAATCCATTATGGTGGTGTATAGAGCCAAAAATGTTAGAATTGTGTTGATGTCCCAATATTTATGGACCTGTCTGTATATAAAAGAGATATTTACAGTACCTATTTACTATAGGTACTGTAAATATCACCTAAACATGCACCATTTCGGAAATATTTACTTTAGCAGTGCCAATGATGTCACCGGCGCATGCGCACTGCGCTCTCAATGGATGGCTTGCTGTCCATTGAGAGACCAGTGACGTGGCGGGAGTGACATCATTGAAGCTCAGACAGTCAAACGGCCACAGCCAGCGAACCCAGAAGACCGGGAGAAGATGGAAGCCTCATGGAGCCATGACAGCGCTTCACTGGAGGGCTTCGTTTTCAGGTACGTTTTTTGTAATGTGATAGTAAGCAATGCATACTAGCACAATATGCTCTTAACGTGCAGGGGGAAGATTTTTTAGATTCATTTTTTATGGTTTACTACCACTTTAAGTGGGTATCTAGATAAAAAGAATTATTCTTTACATTGCAGTATGGTATCTTTGCATACATTTGTGTGTAACATACTATAGAGGTTTTTACTAAGTTTTGCCCCCTAATTATGCTGCAGTGCCAACCTATTCATAGCAACAAATTAGGTTAACCATAGGTGTTTTGAGGACACAAACACTTACAGTAAAGTGATACTAAAGGCTCACTTTTTTTTTACAATAAAAAATATGTTATACTTACCTGCTCTGCTCAATGATATTGCACAGAGAGGTCCTTTACCTCCTCTTTGGTGGTCCCCCACCAGCACTATCCACTTCTTCTTTTTCCAAGTACACCCTTACAAAGCCTAATGCTATGGGGGCACCCCTGACGGTGCACTCCTGAGTCGGGCTGTGTGTGTCCACAGACACACACAATGCTGGTAAGCCGTGCCCCCCTCCCTCCTCACAAGAGTTATGGCTCCCACTGCTGCCTGTGTCTCCTCTAAGGTCAAATTTTATTTTTTCATTTTGGATAGAGTAAGGGAGGGTTATACCACTTTAATGGTTTTTCCCTTCACTTCCTGTCCCATAGCCAAAAAATGAAGCAAGAGGAAATCCATTCAAAGTAAGGGAATCCCTGGCCATCATCAGGATCAGCAGAATTAGTGTCCCCATTGCAGGATTTCCCCTCTATTCCTGTTTAAGTGACAACCCAAAATTTGTGATTTTCTATTACTTTCAGAAAACAGGACAAACAGAGAGGGTGAATGTCCTCAATAGGGACACAGGCAACAATAAATACTTGACAGGGGTTCTAGCCCCTCTCCACTCTATATAACATTTAAAAATGTTTGCCTTTTGTTATGCTTTAACCCTCACCACTACCCATCCTCTAACACAGCACATAGCCCATATTAGTAATACATATTTCTTAACCTAAATTCTAACACTTTATTGTGACTATGAAACCTAAAGCTGAACACAGCTATATCAATTTACAGTATGTGTTAATGAAAAAAAGTGTTTTAAACACCAAACTAGAAAAAGTACCTGAATTTGTCATTATATCAGCCTTCTGTAATCTTACTTACAGTAGACTTACTGTATACTCAATGGGAGAGAGAGGACAGCAGTCAGAGCAAGTCAGGGTATTATTGCTTTGCACAGGCTTGCCCACAGAAGGAGAGAACATGCAGTAGATCCTATTATTGTAGTGCAGGTCTTTCATTGTCCTAGGGTGCGTCCTGAATAAGGCATTACTGGTTAACTTCACATTGGACTTGAATGAGGTCAAAGACCTGACTGCATCTAGGCAGTGATGTCTGAACCCCAAGTCTAGCTGAGTATAATAATATTTTTCCAAGAAAAAGTAGACCTTTACAGAGTGTATTTTAGAGGTGTATATTGTTTGCCTGGATCTCGTCCTTAGCACTTTAACCCCATCATAATCCCAACATGTAGCCAAACTCTTAACTCTAGCCCTTAACAAATCATCTGCACCCTTACATTTAATATTATTATTATTATTATTATTATTATACAGTATTTATAAAGCGCCAATAGTTCGCTCAGCGCTGTACATTACAAAGGGGGACAGAACATGTGACAGAACAATACCAATACAATGCAAAACATGAGGGGATCAAGGGCCCTGCTCTTTCGAGCTTACAATCTAGGAGGGAGGGGGTGGTGGCACAGGAGGAGATAGCTGTGGGGGATGGAGTGGTAGGAAGAGTGGAGGAGGTCGGCAAGTTAGCAGGGGGTGGGGTAGGCTTCCCTGAAGAGATGGGTTTTCAGGGTGCGCCTAAAGGAGAGGAGAGTAGGTGATAATCTGATGGGTTGGGGCAGGGAGTTCCAGAGGATGGGTGACACCCTGGAGAAGTCCTGGAGGCGGGCATGGGAGGAGGAGACCAGGGAACTAGAGAGGAGGTGGTCTTGTGAGGAGCGGAGTGTGCGTGCTGGGCGGTACTTGGATATTAGGTCAGAGATGTAGTACGGGGCAGTATGGTGGACAGCTTTGTACGTCAGTGTTAGGATTTTGAATTTGATCCGTTGCGCAATCGGAAGCCAGTGGAGGGATTGGCAGAGGGGGGTGGCGGAGACAGAGCGGTTGGAAAGGTGAATGAGTCTGGCAGCCGTATTCAGGATCGACTGAAGCGGGGATAGCCAGCGGCGAGGCAGGCCAGTGAGGAGGGAGTTGCAGTAGTCGAGTCGTGATATGATGAGGGAGTGGATGAGCTGTTTAGTGGTTTCTGGGGTTAGGAACGTGCGGATTTTGGCGATGTTGCGGAGGTGGAGTCTGCACGAGTTTGTTAAAGATTGGACTTGGGGCTGGAAGGATAGGTTGGAGTCCAGAATGACACCCAGTACTCTGGCCTGCAGGGCGGGTTTGATGGTGGAGTTGTTGGATGTGACGGAGAAATCAATGGGGGGTGGTGTCCGGGCTGGGGGGAAGACAAGAAACTCGGTTTTGGAGAGGTTCAATTTAAGGAAGTGGAGCGACATTCAGTCTGATATGTCGCTCAGTAGGTGTGTGATTCGGGCTGAGACCAAGGGGGTGAGGTGGGGGGTTGAGAGATAGATTTGTGTGTCGTCGGCATAGAGGTGGTAGTTGAAGCCGTGAGAGTGTATGAGTTGGCCAAGGGAGGAGGTATAGATGGAGAAGAGAAGGGGCCCGAGGACAGAGCCTTGAGGGACCCCAACAGAGAGGGGGAGTGAGGGGGAGGTGGTAGCATTATAGGTAACGCTGAAGGAGCGTTGTGACA
Source organism: Staurois parvus (assembly GCF_062004578.1). NCBI lineage: Eukaryota > Metazoa > Chordata > Amphibia > Anura > Ranidae > Staurois > Staurois parvus. Next base: position 1,147,429 of record NW_028318332.1, read on the forward strand.
GGTAGGATGAGAGCCAGGAGAGAGCAGAATCTCTGATGTAATCCTTTAACCCATAGACTCTTACCACAACCATAACACTGATTTATACTTCTTACCCTTCACTCTGACACTATGGACCAAAGTCATAACCTAATCCCTAAAACCAAATTAAAGTGAAGCTCCAGTCCAGTGGTGTCCTCACCATAGCTGGTTTCACCGCCCATCCTCACTCCCCATTGCCAGCATCTTCAGTGTGGGCACCCGGCTGTGACAGCTTGCAATTTCACAGCCAGGTGCCCACTGCACATTTGCAAGTAACGCATTTGCATCAAGCTTTCTGTGCTGAAATTTAATGATTTAAAATGTAATGGATGTTGGCTATACACTTGCTGAAATTACATCATCATACAAGGTGCAAAAATGTCTGCGTGTCAGAGAAGGCTAGGCACAGTGGCAGCTAATATAGATTGCAGTTGATTACAGAGGCTCAGTCTTATAACTGGAGCCAAGGACCTAGAGTTTCCTCTCCGCTCATATGCTCATATCTGTATATGGTCTTACAGCATGGAAAAGATGGAGGCTTTACGTGGCAAATGGAGAAGTTCCGAGCATTTTTCTTCATCATTTCCTGTATTTACTACAGAGATACCACATGGTGAGTTTGCCAACTGACCAAAACATTCGAGCTCCATTTTTTCTAAACTTCCTAAATTGTTAAGAATGAATACATTTTATGTATTTTAATTAAATCAATGCATGTTGTTTTTTTGTGTATTCACCAACAGATAAAAATGGGTCCAGTTACACTGATCCAGAAAACACTGCATTAATGAAAATAGTATCTACTTGGAAGGATCAAGCTATACAAGTAAGACATTCCAATGTTAAAGCAATTCTAAAGGTTGTAATAAAAAACAACATAACAAACATGTTATACTTACCTGCTCTGTTTTGCACAGAGCAGCCCTGATTCTCTTCTTTTTGGGTCTCCCAAAGGTGGTCCTGGCTCCTTTCCCACAGAGCTAAATGTGGCTTGGCTCCATCCCCACTCTCCCTCATTAGCTCACTGGCTGTGATTGACAATAGCAGGAGCAAACAGCTCCCGCTGCTGTGTGAGCCAGTGAGGAAATTGAGCCCCGGGAGTGTCTCTGCTCTCATGCACATTGCTGGATCAAGATGGGCTCAGGGGGGCTGAGGAGGATTCTAATGTATAGAATGCATTAAGGTGAAAAAAAACCTTTCTGCCTTTAGGATCACTTTAAATACAAATATGTTTTAATTAATTTACATCACTCAATTGACACTTCGGACATTATTGTAAAAAATGTAGGGACAAAGGAGTCCCTGTTGCTCATGACAACCAAGTACATTCTGTTTTTTCTGTTTCTGGTGAAGTGTGGAAGACTGTAAAAGAAATGGATTAAAGTGCTACTAAACCCACAACAGTAAAATCAGTCTGTATATTCAGTAAGGCATGCTTGTTATACTCACTGTGGAACCTAAGGGGTTAATATTCTGCATTGTGTAAAAAGGATATTTGACCCTGTCTTCTATAATCCTCTCCTTCTTCTACTGTCTACTGTTCCATCTCCTGATAGAACAGAGCCTTGGGGGCAAGCTGCACATGCTCAGTTTGGTGTGTATTGCCAGAGAGGGTTTTTTTTCTTGGGAGAGTGCCTGTGATCAGTACAGGTTCAATCAGCACTGTCCAGACAGAGGGTCAGGGGTCTTGCAGCCTCATAGGACAATCAGGGGAGAGAGAAAACTCCTCTTACAAGCTTTAATTAGTGCTCTGATTGACACTGATAGAAGTCACAAGACTGCTCTAACTGCTCATGAGAAAAGGTATTTAGCATTTTTTTATATTTACTAAAATAACTGGATTTCCATGTTCTGTGTACTGTGGGAGACCGAATACAGTGAATGCAGGGTGCAGGGTCCTGGGTTTAGTAGCACTCTAAGGCCAAATGGGCCTCAAGGCAAGGTAAAGACTTTGCCCCACCATCTCTTCAATTTACCTTGATAAGAATTACAGCAGACATAGAGAAACCACGTCAGTTGCATTGTCTTTATCGCCATAGTCGCTCCAGTGCACGACTGCATCGTTTGAGAGTTTTGGTATGATCAGTCTGCCAGGACTGAAGCGGTTGGGGTATAATGCTTCGTGTGGTTAGAGGCGCTAGCGAGTCTAGAGTGGTTGCCAGCAAGCTGTTATAGACAGTAGTGGCCAGGTCGAGGCAGGACAGGGGAAGGATACTGTCGTAAAGTTGATCAGTTGCAGAGTGGAAGGGGGCAGGGTTCAGGTTGCGGAGGTTTCGGCTGGTGATAGTTTGACATTGGAGGGGTAGGTGTTTGAGGACAAGGAGATGGAGAAGGTAATAAGGTGGTCAGAGAGAGGGAAGGGGGTGTTTGTGAGGAGTGCAGAGATGAGAGAAGAGAAGGTACAGGATGTTCCCGTTGGAGTGGGTGATGGATTGTATACACTGTGCGAGTGCAAAAGAGGAGGTTAAGTTGAGGAGTTGGGATGTAGCCGGGTTATTGATGTTGACAGGGATGTTGAAGTCTCCAATGATGATGGTGGGTAGCTCGGATGAGAGAAAAAAGGGTAGCCAGGCGGAGAAGTCGTCGAGGAAGCGGGACACGGGTCCAAGAGGCCAGTAGATTACAGCAATCCTCAGGGGGGTTGGAGAGAATAGTCGGATGCAGTGGGCCTCAAGGGAGAAGAAGGATAGAGAGGGGGGGTTTGGGAGGACTTGGAAGGTGCTCAGTGGTGACAGGAGCATACCAACCCCACCACCTTTTCGACCGTTGGGTCTGGGTGAGTGGGTCCAGATGAGACCTCCATAGAAGAGTGCTGCAGGGGAGGTAGAGTCAGTGGCTTGGATCCAGGTTTCAGTGATCTCTGGGAGGTTGAGGGAGTGGGAAACAAAGAGGTCGTGGATGGCGGTGAGCTTGTTGCAAACCGATCGGGCGTTCAGGAGTGCACACGAAAATGGGGGGGGGTTTGGGGAGCAGAGGGACAGATAATAAATTGTGTATGAGTCCTGGGGGCAACCGAGTACTGATAGGCCTGCTTGCCTTATGGTAAAGGGGGCTGCTATAGGTGAAGAACACAGAAGCCAGCTATACAATCTGACCACCTGCATTAGGGGTAAGCGTGACACTGGCAATAGGCGCAATCTCTGTGATTTTACCTGCCTCACATATTACTGTAGTGCATGCTGGGAGTAAACAGAGGATGGTGGCTGCTTTGCCACATATGGTGGGGAGTCGGACCATGGAAAAAACATTGCAGCTGTACAGGAGTTTTTTTTTTTAAAGTATCTGTTTATTCAAGTTTTGCAAATTACAAAGAGTACAAAAAGCAGTGAAGTTGTGGAGAGTCATCAGTATGGTTAAACAGCATTCTATTCTATCTCCCCAATAAATTGCAATCCAAATGACAAAAAGTGAAAAAAACATGTATAAAAAGAGAAAATAATAGTGCTACTTTCCAAAGAAGGAAGGCTAACTGGAAGGGATAGGCAGGGGAGGAGGAAGGGGTACTCAGGCCAGTTAGCTACCAAGTGGATTAATCTGGCAGTATAAGTCAACCTAATTAAAGAGAGGTATTATATCACAATAATTAAAACACAGAAGCTGTCATAGTCTTGGTGAGATCACTGGCATGTTCGAGTAGTGCATGTTTTTATCTGGATCATTGCTGTTTGTGGCCACTATGGTTTCCATTGCCCTAATGTAATTTAGAATTTGGGCCTATTCCAAGAAATGCAGTGTGGTAGTTGAATTCAGGTGGTGAGAGATTGCTACTTATGCTGCCATGAGGCAATTCCACAATATACTTTTTTTTTATTTTAGAATTGTGTAGCCAGATGCTGGAATACAGAAACATGGAGAAGGAGACATATTCCTCTTTACAATCAGTTTACTGTCGATTTCTGCTGGGAGGAAGGGAGGGAGAACTATAGACAGAAAAGCCTGTAGATTTCAATGCAGAACACTGGGGATCATGTGATTTAAATTCCAAGAAGTAAGCCATATTAAGGAGCTTATGGACCCTTTGTACTATAACTCCCAACAGACACTGGGGCAAAGAGGAGGAGTGGAGCTGCTTTTCTGAGACTGTTCAGCTAGACTAAGTATGCTGCACCTATACCACACCAGTACCACACCTTTACTGCATCTTTTCCATATCTATACCGCATGCTGGTTTACAAAAACTGTTCTTAAGTGCACCAACACTTCTTAAAAGGCCCCAATGATAGCCAGCAGAAGAATAACATAAAGGATGTAAAACCATCCTGCAAGTCCCCTTTGTTCCCTTTTCCCATTTAATTAATTTCTATGGACAGTGCACATCCAGCTGGCCTAGACCTAGCATAGTTGTCATTAACTCAAGCTTTATTACTGCTCACTGCTGCACTTTAGGTGACTTTGCTACTGTTTATGCTGATCTGGACTCTTAGGTGTCATTTTACACCCGTAATCACCCTGTATGTTAAATTGTGCTATTACCATTATTAACCCATTTCTATGGTTTGTTATCAACCATATCAGCCAAAAATATATTAGGTTTGCCTTCACAAACTGGTTCAGTGCCTGTTTCTTTGATATAGTACTACTACTGGGTACTACGTTTTACTTTTAGTGGTTTTATGTGATAGTGATTGCTTTGTGTATCTAACCTAGTGTGTTAGAGGGGCTGAAGTTCTTGAGGAGGTCAAGGCAAAGAACAAAGTAGCCATCCTATCCAGCAGCTCCTGCGGAGATAGCATTACGCATGTAGTCTGGGATGATGGAGAAAAGAGCTACTTCGGGAGAGGTGGTGACTCTGCAGGAGTTTTTTTATTGATGTGCTGTACTACACTGCTATTATACACAGAAGGCTTACACTTAAGATACTGAATATGATTATTTTTTTAATTGGGTACAGTGAAACTTAAAAAGAATATATTTTTGACAAAATACATTGACAGTCAAGCATTTCTGTTGACCAGTGTTGCTATTTACTGTACAGGAGCTTGTATACTGCCTATTAGCATTGTTTAACTTTTCTGATGCTAATCATCTTGTGCCATTGCCAAAGTAAAAGGCCAGCACATATTACTTGGGTAGCTAATAGCCAAGAATAAAGCCATGGTACGTACAGCCAATGCATGGCTATTTCTGTTGTGCTCTGCACAATATGGCAGCTTAATTGTTTAATAAGGTACATGCGAGGCAGATGACAGCAAAATACCAGTGCCCTTTTTGGGAAAATGTTTTTTAAGTAGTGCTAGGCAGTAATTTGTTACAATTTTTGCATATAGGTAACAGAAGCAATGCAAGCAGTTTTACTGGCAGAAATCAAAAGATGGATGGAAACACTGAGACAAGCAGTGATAACAACTCAACCAGTTTGTACAGTCGATTATGGACAATTGCAACTACCATTACAATGTGAGCCCTATGATACATCTGAGCAAGTGTTTACTAATTCTCCTGTGCAAAGTAAGTTGAATTTATTGAATTCTATAAAAAATGTATTGCTGTTACTGTATGCTATTTAAACATCAAGGTCAGTATAACTATTTTTTTCATACTTTCTTCATTCGAGCTGGTTCTTCACCAGCCTACAGGTCACCATCTTGACTATATTTCACAGCCAGCTCCCCATTGCACATGCTGAGATGCACTGCTCTCTCAATGGTCCCACATTCTCCTGGGATCTGTGACATGTCCCAGGAGGTTGTAAACAGGTAGGGGGAAGGTAAACTTCTGCTTTCCTCCTTAGTCTGATTTCGAAGAAAACTTTAGTCTACATGGGGTTACACTGCCTTGTGTGGTCTCCCTGGAGCCCTAGCATAGCCATCCCATTTTGCATGCTCCCAGCTGGGACTTCATTTGCACTTAAGTATACCCATATTTTATTGCACTGTATAAAAAAAGCTGGGTAAATAGAGTTTATTGAAGAAAAGGCTGGTTTCCAGTGTAGGAAACTGAGAGCGGAAGGACCAGCAGAAAGGGAACAGTAGGAAAATAAGGTTTATTGGAGAAGAATTGTAAAAATAAACAATGATTCTCCAATATGGGCAGCACAGTGGCTAAATGGTTAGCACTTCTGCCTAGCAGTACTAGGGTCATCAGTTCGAATCCCAGCCATGGGACCTCCTGCCTGGAGTTTGCATGTTCTCCCTGTGCCTGCGTGGGTTTCCTCCGGGTACTCCGGTTTCCTCCCACACTCCAAAGACATGCTGGTAGATTAATTGGATCCTGTCTAAATTGTCCTTAGTATGTGTATGTATGAATGTGAGTTAGGGACCTTAGATTGTACACCCCTTAAGGGTTAGGGACTGATGTGAATGTACAATATATATGTAAAGTGCTGCTTAAACTGAAGGTGCTATATAAGTACCTGAAATAAATAATAAATAAAATACAGAAAGCTGAAGAGAAGGGGTCATCAGAAAAGGAGAATGGAGCATGCATACTCTATTCAAGAAGCTATAAAGGTATCATGGGACATTTAGTCAATTACCATAAAGTCAGGTGATGGTTGTACGATGTGTACAGTGCATGCTCTGCAACTTGAAGTTTGGGGATTTAGCTGGGAAATAGAAACAGCTGCAAATTTTAAAGCAGTAAAAAATATTTTGGAAGAAATTTACAATAAACCTAGAGAGTACAGCTAATAGAGTGGGCTAAAGGGAAGTGTGAATTAATAACTGAGCATTTAATACTGCTTTAGCTAATTAAAGAAAGCTACTAACCTTTTTTATTTTTATTTTTTTATTTTCTTGCTTTTCCTGAGTATGTCACGGATTTGTTGCTGTACTGTTCTCTGTTATTGCAGTGAGCTTTATTGGAGTATGACATGAAGCAGATCAATGCTGGCAGCACAGCACCAAGCTTTCTTTGAAGTAGTTTCACATGCATAGATGATACTGAAAAAAAATGTTAACACTTATTATTGCTCTATTCTGCTACATTTTTATACAAATCCAAGCATCAAATTGCACTAAGGAATCATTAACAACACATTAATTGGTTCAATCTGATATGATCTTTTTTTAGTAGGATCCATCAAATCTGAACTGTTACCACTTCTCATATATGCTGCAATTGGAATATATACAGTACTTAGAAAAAAATAGGCATTGGGTGAAGTTTTGAAAAAAATAAATCTTTGTTTTTAACTTGTGATACTGTATGTACTCAAAAACGATAGGCGTAAATTATTTCTACAACTACCCAGAACAAGCCCACAGCAATCACCCAAACACAGCTGCAAATTGGTGCATTGGGAAGTACAATATGTACCTTAGCTGAGGACTGCATGGGTGATTTTTAATCTCAGACAACGATACAGTCCCTCAGAGACAAAATCTTTCTTTTGTGTTACTGTAGGAGTTGTTTTTCTTTTTAATTGTTAAAGTGTGTATAAACCCAAAACTATTTTATGAATTTTCAATAGACTATGGAAGGGTTAAAACACGTGTCGGGCTATTTCGTGTCATTCTGTGCGCCATTAGGGAAATTTCCCTTTGCTTCCTTTCACAGAAATGCACTGGAACTCTGAGGATGAAAAAGCAATAGAGATTCCTCTGGAGAGCAGCATTGTCAGTCTGGGGGGAGGGTTAAGTGTACTAGCAGATTTAAATATACTAGCAAATTGAAGCCAAACTCCATCTAACACTTTTTAAGCAGTTACAGTAACGTTTATTTTCATTTTGGGATAAAGGTTTTACATCAATAAATAAATGCTGATTATTAAAAGCACCCCTGTCAATGGAAAAAGGGTTTTTTTTCATCCCTCCAACTGCTTCATTGGCAGGAATGCTTGTTCTGTTGAAAAACAACAGACTTACTGGCTAGATCTCTAGGAAAAAAAAGAAAGAAAGCCTAAAAATAAAAGTAATGCAGCTATAACATTTAAGAATTGGTAAGCTGCAATGTAAAACATGTTTGCTTTTGGGGTTTTTTTAAAAGTTGCATTTATTGAAGATGTACAGTGGTACAGACAAACAGAGGTACAATAAACCTAATCAAGCAGGCAATATACGATAAGGTAAACAGAATACATGTGTTTCACCCAAGACACAACCTGAGCAAGCTAGTCAAACAGGAACTTAGTGTGAACCAAAGGCCGGTGTCCAGCTGGGGAAGGGGAGCGAGGGGGGAGATGACGAAGAAGAGGGGAATAAAGTGAGGAGAGAGGGGGGAGGGTAGAAATGGGGATGGAGGGGAGAGGATGTAAAAGGGAAAGACAGAGGGCATAGAAGGAGATTAGGTGGTACAGGTACCAACACATTGTTCGGGTGCTACAAAAATCTTCAAATAAATAACTGGAGACATCCAACATGATGATCAAGCGGATTAGACGTAGGCCATGGTCTGATATCCCGCTAGGTAGAATTGTAATCTCCTAGACCCTTGCTAAAAGTGGAGGTGTAGCATAGTTAAGATCAATTCTAGACATTGCTCTATGTGAAGTCGAGTGGCAGGTATAGGCCCTAGTCTCAGGATTCTTCCACCGCAACATGTCTGTGAACTGATATAGCCCCACCCATTTAGTCAGATCCAACTCACGGCAGGCTTCAGGATATCATTTATCCATATCAAGATCAGGAGTAAGTTTGAAGTTGCCCCCAAGGAGGATATGGGACGTGGGGTATGAAGCCCAGAGCGGGTCTCGAGCAGCCAACGAATGTACGGAGGCAGATGAATAACTGAGAACCACAACCCAGGGGAGGGGCAGGATTCAGGTTGAGGTATCCAGCAAACTCCACTTCAAGAATTAACAGATAACACAGATTATCTGGAGTAAGAGGGGAAATCCCTCTAAGGGGGGGGTCTTGGTAGTGTCCCCCCAGCTCTGAGGGGGGACTCCTTTATCCCGGCCAGCCCAGCAGAAGCCAGTAAGCAGTGTTGTCAGGACCAGCCACTGAGAAAGTCATCCGGGGTGAAGAAAAAAAGGAGGGGACATCGAGATCATCGCAGAGGTCACAGGGTTTCCATCCATGAAGCAGCTTCCTCAGGCAAAGTAAAGAATCATTTGGTTTCTCCATCCTGAACTCTGACCTATGCAGGGAACAGCATGCTGTAGGTAAAGCCTTTTATTCGCAGTTGGGCTTTGACAGAATCAGAGGAACGGCGCTGCTGCTGAGTATCCACCGTATAGTCAGGGAACGGCATCAGCTTGTGATTTTCGTACCGGAGTTCCCCCTGGGACCTAGCTGCATGCATCCTGGTAATTGAGCAGCTTAAAGATAAAGGTGTGGGGCGGTGAACCAGAGGGGGCCAGACAGCTGGCATCCAATGGGCCCTGTCAAACACAAAGAAGCCAGAGAAAATGGCGTGTGGCAGTCAGGAGCGAAGAAGATTCTCAGTGAAACGTGATGGATCCTCATCTTCCGCCCCCTCCAGAAGGTCCACTATATGGAGATTTTTGCACCTATACTTCGGTTCTCCGCGTCCTCTGCCCTGGTCTCCAGGTATTTAACCTTGACCTGCAATGTGTGCATCTCAGCTTAGTGGTTACGTTCGGTGTCTTCCGCATCACTGACTCTTTGCTTGACCGCTGTCACACAACCCCAGAATGTGTTAAGGTCTCACCATATCAATGCAATGTCGGTCTGTAGATGTTCAATTTTAGCGGTGAGCACAGCCTGACAATTGGTAATAGCTGTCATGAAAGAGTTGAAGTCTGCAGATGTGGCAGGTGGATTGGGCTCTTGAGAGGAAGGTGTGGCCATAGTTGTTACCTCTTTGGTTCTTGCTGACTTATTGTCCTTAGCAGTATGTGCAATTCTGGATCATCTGCCAAAGATCGATGGTCTGCCTTTAGTCATCCCCAGGCCTCATCCTCACAGGCAGAAAAATTTGGTTTGATATAATGGCAGCCCCACAATATGGCCAGCTGGGCCATGTAGCTCATGAAATATAATTGTTATTGTATTTGTAAGGGGGGAGCCAGGAACACTTGTAAGGGGGCAGCTGTCTCTCTCTCCCTCATGCAGCTGTCACATTTGTGACAGGTTGAGCCGTGTCATGTGAGTGGCGCCTTGCAGATGGGGCTGGAAGGTTGCAGGCCACACAGGCGCACCAGTCCACAGAGTCCCTGGGGTCTGGGGCACTGATAGTCCTCCTCCACTGTCCCCCCCCCCCGATAGCAACTGCAGTGGATGGAGGTGGATGAATGCTGGGCGGAAGCAGAGCCCTGTCTGAGGAGGCAGAGAGGCCTCAGGCGCTGACGGCATGTAGGCCACAGTAGGCCGTGGAGCAGCGGTGGAAGGTCAGATGGCCATGCTCGTCCTTCCCCAGGCAGCGGTCACAAGTGGCAGGGCTTCTGGGGTGAAATTTACAGTGCTGCCCCCAGGATGGATATGGATGGTTGTATGAGGTGACAGAGCTCTTATCTATGTGGCCCGCTCTGGTCGCCATTGTGGACACACCCTGCTTTTGGGTTTAATACTGGTTTAAAAGATTATTTCAACTAGTGGTACATGTTTCTTCACAATATTATATCTTTAAAGTCCAAGACATAATCACTTCCAATTTTTTTGAGTTTTGTAAATATGTTGCCTTCAATAAAGCTGTATTCATATTACCATTAAAATTTTAGAAAATGGGACACATTGGCACAGCATTAAATGTGATGAGTGCTGTGGTGAATAGTAGGGTCTGTCTGCATTGCACGCAACGTTGCTTGTCGCTGAATAAGTTCTGAATCTACTCACGGAATACGCAATACTTTCGCTACATACAATAATCCCAAATCAAGCAACTTATATTTTTACTCATCTCTTACAGTAATTGCCTGTCCATTTATTTAGTTCCTCAAGTGCAGAAAGACCAGGAGACTAGCATATATAGAAGGCGATCGGCAATGGCAAACTACCTATTTCTATTGGCACAGGATTCCTTTTATAGGCTAACCAATCTGATTTGGTGAAATCAAGTTATGGTAATTCCCAACACCAGGACATAGATTTACTGAGTACTTGGACAGTTTTATTAGCTGTCAAGTTTGATTTTTGTTGGTTGATTTTCCATGAAAAATGAATAAGTAACTGTGTAGTTCTTTTAATTCAGACCTTAGACTATTTCCTATTGTTCAAATTAGAGGTTCATTGCTTTAAAAATACATAAAAATATTGTGATACATTTTGGGGTCCCAAGATTGTTATTGTTATTAGATTGTTCTATGAAGATAGATGTTTCTTGAATCTCCAAATAATGAAAAAGTAATATTTGAGCCCCAGAAAATAGGTTCTTGACATTTGAGGTGACAACATTACAAAGCTGGTACATAACAGATGAACGATTATTGAGTGGTTTTATATCATTTTAAATTTGTAATGATTTTTAGTTTTACATAAATGTTAATTATTTTGGCACTTGAATATTGATGCATAGAATGCCATATCACTATGAATCTCTGCCTTTTTTATTATTCTTATTAAAGTAGTTGTAATAATTATGCAACTAAAAAGAGTAATACTAATATCACTCTACTTATGGTAGACAGGTAACACAGCTGATTACTAACAGTTGCTATACTTGCACATTGTGTCTGCTGCTTAATGAGTAAGAACTTTGGTCACTATAAGGAAAGACCAAAAACAGGGCTCCCAAAATCTGTTTGTGAGGCCTAGATTTTTCAGATCCTATTTACATGGCACCAGTCATCTAGCACATTGGGAATCGTGACTGAAAGTGAATGAAGGAATAGTTGTCAATGTTTTCTAGCAACCAATCAGTTTCTATATGCGGTAGACTATTGTCACATTTTTTTTCTCTCTACATCAATAACACATACAGAATAGTCACATCGGGAACACTGGTTGTAAACAGAGATGTTATTGTACAGTAAATGACCACCAGTAAGTCTCCTTCTGCTCTCATTACTAGGAACCCAGGAAACTCTATTAGGTTAGTATTTATTTACATAAACCATGTGTTATAAACTGGTAAACGGCTGAAAGTGAGTTTCCTGATTTAATATTCCCTAGACTATATTCTGTTTATTTTAATTCTATTTTCTCCTTTAAAATCACTAGCATAATATTTTGAGTTTCAAATGGCACTTATTTCTCGTAAGCGAACGCATATCCATTTATATTTTAGCTTCCAGCTTTCCACTTCAGCTTAATATTAAATCATCTTTATCTTATTCAATTGCAGTGTTTTTTCTTTCCTTCCCGTGGCTTATCCATAAATGTTCTGTATGGAGAATGGCAAGCATGCTGAGTCTTCTAAACTTGAAGCTTATTCCCTCTTTCCTTTGTGCTTTTTACTGGAGAACTCCTTAATGTAGTAGAAATCAGATTTGGTGTGTATTTTTACACAAAATCAAATTGCACAGGCGCCACAACAGCACTTCCATTTCTTTCCAAACACTAAAGAGGATAAGGTTCCACCACCAGTTCCCACCGCAGAGAAGCAACCTTACAGGAAAGGCCTTGCTCTACATTGGACCTGGTTTATTTCTTAGAAATTACCTTCTTTGTTTTCTTGTCAGCTTTCTGTACTAGACATGGAAGGGAAATACATTCTTGTGCAAATGATATAGTAATGATTTTTAAATTACTCATGTTATTATAACCCTGTAGAATTATCATGTACATGGTTCTACTTTGTCCTCCTTTCGTTTTTTAATTTTTATTCAATTTTAAGAAAGAGTTTTGGAAAATATGAGCAAGGTGGGGATCACCATTTGCATCAATAGCTTATAAGTATTTAACAACCATATCATGGAGTCTCACATAAGTATTAGAAATTTGACACTTATAACCACTGAGAACATATCAGTCCATATAAACACACAACCTACGATGAGGGATTTGGAAACAAGTACAATAAATGTCCAGGGTCTAGAGCAGGGCTTCTTAACCAGGGTTCTGTTGAACCCTAGGGTCCCTCCAAAGGCTGCTAAGAGTTCCTTCAGCAATTACCAATATTTGCCTCTCAGATAAGTTCCCACTGACACAAATTATCTTTTTACCTATCTATAATGGGGAAATTCTTCCTAATAATCACAAGTGTAAGGCACACTCGTCCGATTCACCATCACAGTAATCATGAGTTGTAGATATAGTAATTTTAGCAGGAGTTCCTTTAGACCATAAAGTTAATTTAAGGATTCCTCTGTGTTTTAAAAAAAGTCTGGTCTTGAGAATCTCCTTGATTTTTATAGTGAGTTTATTTTTGTATGAAATCAAAGAATTAGCAGTATTGATTAGCTAGTAGAAATTATAACAACAGAATAAAAGTGGAGGAAAAATTTGAAACTGGAGGAGAAAGAAAGCAACCCAGGTGAGAAAGTAGAAGCTGTCCAGAGGGTGTATGGTTCAGCTACATCAACAATGCTTGGCATTAAAAACAGACAGAATGGAATAAAGATCTAAACTATGCTGTCTTATGTTGTCATAGTCTTCAGGCCTTTTTTTTTAAATGGACATTCCAGTGAAACATGAACATTTTGCATTTAGACTGACCCACGAAACAACATCTACCTGCTGTGTGGTCCTCATTTTTATTTTCAACTCATAATGCTTAGACCTGCTTGGTAAACTCTTGTGTTTACTGGTCCCTTCATTTTCTGAATAGGTCCTACTTCCTTGCTTTAAGAATTGTAAGGATTTGTGCAATACAGAACTATAGCAAAAGGCCCTAATTCCCACCCATGGTACTGTGAAAAGTTTGCAACATATTATATAAAGCTCTGTTTAAAATTAAATTGTGTTGACATTGTGGACTTTAGAACATTGTCAAGCAGATGTAAAGGAATCCCATTATAGTCTTGCTCACTACAGTGGAACTTGTCAGTTACTAGGAGAGAAAGATTCTGACAGAACTATACACAAGCTGATCTTTCTGTCTCTGTCTGACAATGGAGGTATTTAGGAGTACTCAGTATGAAAAGTAAGTTTCAGCTTTAATAAATACCTCCAGCCCACGTGTGACTTCTCATAGTGCAAGTCTTTGTCAGACATATACATTTTTGTACATATCTTAATACAAATATGTCAACTACAAAAGAAAACTTGGAAACACAAAAACCTACTAATTATTCAAAGTAACATAACTTTGAAGTATTAATCAGAGTCTGTATTAATGCTACATAGTAGTTCTGATTTTAGACTGGATGTTGCAGTGTTTAATACTTTACGGCTTCCAACCGAACACATTTGTGTCAAAATGAACGTGTGTATGCCGTGTCTATGCAACTAATAGGATGCTGTCAGCAGAGAAGTTGGTCATTTATATAAAAAGCATTAAATGGTTGTTTTTCCTTTGTAAAAAAAAATGAAACTTGGGGGGGGGGGGGCTTTACTAAAGCTGGTTCACTCAGAATCTGGCGCAGCTGTGCATGGAAGCCAATCAGCTTTTAACCTCAGCTTGTTCAATTAAGCTTTTGCAATAAAACCTGAAAGTTGAATGGTTTCCATGCAAAAGCGCACAAGATTCTGAGTGAACCAGCTTTAGTAAATAAACCCTTTGATTTCTACATGTCTCAGCCTGCTCCACAGCACAAATACTACCTCACATGTGAGATAATCTCTTTGTAATTGTTATTTTACATGTGATAGGCACTGCTAAAGGCATTTGTGTCTGTTATATGTTGATATATGGAAAGTCAATTGGTAAAATATACATGAGATTCAATGCAAACCTTTACCTACAACTGTATTTGTGATTACGATAATTTAATAAAGGAGTAGAGAATGTTCATTTATCTTAGTGAAGCTATGTACACTCTGATATCCTAGTCATGAGCAGAAGAATTTAAAAATAAAGAGAAATGTGCATGGTTGAATGAACCATGAACCCCAACGCATGTGAACAAATGTGCCATTGTATTTCTGTACTGTTTCCTGCTGTCATGACTAGAGATGAGCGAATCGAAGCATCCGAAGTGGAATTCGAGTCGAATATCGGAAAAATTTCGATTCGTGCCGAATCCGAAAAACAGCCTAATTCGGACGCGCGAATCGAAATTTTTCCGAAAATGGCGGCTGACATGTGCGGCGACGGAGCGGGGATGTCGGGGAAGGCGCGCAGACAAGGCGCGCTGCCCCATAATGCATTCCTCAACGACATGTGATCGCATCAGCCAATCAGCAGCCAGCCAGCCAGCACTGTGTAATGGTCGAGGTATATATAGCGGCCATTTTGGAAATCTTCATTTGCCTGCAGTCATTGAACAGAGGCAGACCGCTCTGTACTAGGGACAGGGACAGAGTTAGGGCCACAGAAACGAGAATTGGGGACAGAGAGAAGTTACTTAGGGACAGAGAACCATTACTCAGGGACACAGACTTGTTAATGAGGGCCACAGAATCGTTATTTAGGGACAAAGAAACGCTAGTTAGGGCCACAGAATTCATACTCAGGGACAGACAGAATTGTTACTCAGTGCCAGAGAATTGTTACTTAGGGCCACAGAAACGTTATTAGGGCCACAGAATTTTTACTCAGGGACAGACAGAATTGTTACTGAGTGCCAGAGAATTGTTACTCAGGGACAGACAGAATTGTTACTGAGTGCCAGAGAATTCTTACTCAGGGCCACAGAATTCATTCTCAGGGACAGACAGAATTGTTACTCAGGGACAGACAGAATTGTTACTGAGTGCCAGAGAATTGTTACTCAGGGACAGACAGAATTGTTACTGAGTGCCAGAGAATTGTTACTCAGGGACAGACAGAATTGTTACTGAGTGCCAGAGAATTGTTACTCAGGGACAGACAGAATTGTTACTGAGTGCCAGAGAATTGTTACTCAGGGACAGACAGAATTGTTACTGAGTGCCAGAGAATTGTTACTCGCACAGACACAAAATTGTTACTTGCACAGACACAGAATTGTTACTCGCACAGACACAGAATTGTTACTCAGGGCCACAGAATTCATACTCAGGGATAGACAGAATTGTTACTGAGTGCCAGAGAATTGTTACTCAGGGACAGACAGAATTGTTACTGAGTGCCAGAGAATTGTTACTCAGGGACAGACAGAATTGTTACTGAGTGCCAGAGAATTGTTACTCGCACAGACACAAAATTGTTACTTGCACAGACACAGAATTGTTACTCGCACAGACACAGAATTGTTACTCAGGGCCACAGAATTCATACTCAGGGACAGACAGAATTGTTACTGAGTGCCAGAGAATTGTTACTCAGGGACAGACAGAATTGTTACTGAGTGCCAGAGAATTGTTACTCAGGGACAGACAGAATTGTTACTGAGTGCCAGAGAATTGTTACTCGCACAGACACAAAATTGTTACTTGCACAGACACAGAATTGTTACTCGCACAGACACAGAATTGTTACTCAGGGCCACAGAATTCATACTCAGGGACAGACAGAATTGTTACTGAGTGCCAGAGAATTGTTACTCAGGGACAGACAGAATTGTTACTGAGTGCCAGAGAATTGTTACTCAGGGACAGACAGAATTGTTACTGAGTGCCAGAGAATTGTTACTCAGGGACAGACAGAATTGTTAGAGTGCCAGAGAATTGTTACTCAGGGACAGACAGAATTGTTACTGAGTGCCAGAGAATTGTTACTCGCACAGACACAAAATTGTTACTTGCACAGACACAGAATTGTTACTCGCACAGACACAGAATTGTTACTCAGGGCCACAGAATTCATACTCAGGGACAGACAGAATTGTTACTGAGTGCCAGAGAATTGTTACTCAGGGACAGACAGAATTGTTACTGAGTGCCAGAGAATTGTTACTCAGGGACAGACAGAATTGTTACTGAGTGCCAGAGATTTGTTACTCGCACAGACACAAAATTGTTACTTGCACAGACACAGAATTGTTACTCGCACAGACACAGAATTGTTACTCAGGGCCACAGAATTCATACTCAGGGACAGACAGAATTGTTACTGAGTGCCAGAGAATTGTTACTCAGGGACAGACAGAATTGTTACTGAGTGCCAGAGAATTGTTACTCAGGGACAGACAGAATTGTTACTGAGTGCCAGAGAATTGTTACTCAGGGACAGACAGAATTGTTACTGAGTGCCAGAGAATTGTTACTCAGGGACAGACAGAATTGTTACTGAGTGCCAGAGAATTGTTACTCGCACAGACACAAAATTGTTACTTGCACAGACACAGAATTGTTACTCGCACAGACACAGAATTGTTACTCAGGGCCACAGAATTCATACTCAGGGACAGACAGAATTGTTACTGAGTGCCAGAGAATTGTTACTCAGGGACAGACAGAATTGTTACTGAGTGCCAGAGAATTGTTACTCAGGGACAGACAGAATTGTTACTGAGTGCCAGAGAATTGTTACTCGCACAGACACAAAATTGTTACTTGCACAGACACAGAATTGTTACTCGCACAGACACAGAATTGTTACTCAGGGCCACAGAATTCATACTCAGGGACAGACAGAATTGTTACTGAGTGCCAGAGAATTGTTACTCAGGGACAGACAGAATTGTTACTGAGTGCCAGAGAATTGTTACTCAGGGACAGACAGAATTGTTACTGAGTGCCAGAGAATTGTTACTCAGGGACAGACAGAATTGTTACTGAGTGCCAGAGAATTGTTACTCAGGGACAGACAGAATTGTTACTGAGTGCCAGAGAATTGTTACTCAGGGACAGACAGAATTGTTAGAGTGCCAGAGAATTGTTACTCAGGGACAGACAGAATTGTTACTGAGTGCCAGAGAATTGTTACTCGCACAGACACAAAATTGTTACTTGCACAGACACAGAATTGTTACTCGCACAGACACAGAATTGTTACTCAGGGCCACAGAATTCATACTCAGGGACAGACAGAATTGTTACTGAGTGCCAGAGAATTGTTACTCAGGGACAGACAGAATTGTTACTGAGTGCCAGAGAATTGTTACTCAGGGACAGACAGAATTGTTACTGAGTGCCAGAGATTTGTTACTCGCACAGACACAAAATTGTTACTTGCACAGACACAGAATTGTTACTCGCACAGACACAGAATTGTTACTCAGGGCCACAGAATTCATACTCAGGGACAGACAGAATTGTTACTGAGTGCCAGAGAATTGTTACTCAGGGACAGACAGAATTGTTACTGAGTGCCAGAGAATTGTTACTCAGGGACAGACAGAATTGTTACTGAGTGCCAGAGAATTGTTACTCAGGGACAGACAGAATTGTTACTGAGTGCCAGAGAATTGTTACTCAGGGACAGACAGAATTGTTACTGAGTGCCAGAGAATTGTTACTCAGGGACAGACAGAATTGTTACTGAGTGCCAGAGATTTGTTACTCGCACAGACACAAAATTGTTACTTGCACAGACACAGAATTGTTACTCGCACAGACACAGAATTGTTACTCAGGGCCACAGAATTCATACTCAGGGACAGACAGAATTGTTACTGAGTGCCAGAGAATTGTTACTCAGGGACACCTAATCGTTGAATTAAATAGTATGTCAGACAACATGCAGAGGAGTGGCAGAGGAGGCAATGTTTTAGGAGCGAGCAGACGTGGCAGCAGAGGAAGGGGTCGAGGCAGCAGTATTCGCAGCCAGAGGCCAGTGCTCCCGGTGTCATCCAGCGGTCGTGTCTCCACCGACAACCCTGCCGTCATTGATTGGTTGGCTCGGTCGTCTTCCTCTTCCCAGGTCACCTCTGACACCTACAGCCAACGGTCGGTGGGTACGTCAGACACAACCGTTAGTTGGCATGGCCCGGGACCAAGCCCACTGAAATCACGTGTCCTCTACCTGCCCCTGTCCTTTGCTGTTCCCTCACCAAGCGAAGTATCGCATGCTGTGGGCTCAGCCCCACTGTACAGTGAGGAAGAGCTAACAGAGGGCGGTCAGGAACGGGGGGAGACATCGGCCTTTTCAGCAGCCAAGCGAACAAGTACTGGCGAGGAGAGTGGCTCGGTAGCCGGTCTAGAGACAGGTCTGTCTCCTGACCCAGACGCAGCCGAGGGGGCTAGTAGTGAGGCGGAGACCCTACTTGATGATGAGGAGGTTGATCGCACTTGGCAGCCTCGTCGTCATCAGGCAATTTCTTCCGCATCATCAGGAGAAGAGGGTGGCAGCTTGGCAGCGAGCAAAACAGTCGGTGGGTTGCCCAGGAGACAGCAGCAGGGTCGCATCAGTGTCAGTGGAGCCAAACGTCCACGGAGTAGAGCACCAGCTCCACTGCAGCCTACCACCACGGCCAGTAGTGGTGCCGTTGCGCACGGAGGAAGTAGCAGTCAGCCAGTGAAGAGTAGCGGGGGCAAAGTTTCCTACTCGGTGGTGTGGCAATTTTTCCTCAAGCCGCCCGAGGAAGTAAACGTAGCCGTATGTCGACTATGTGGCCAGAAATGCAAGCGTGGCCAGGGGGCCCATGTTGGGACTACAGCGTTGCGTCAGCATATGCAGCGTCACCATTCGGTGGCCTGGGAAAACCGTGATAAACATACGGCGGTTCTGCCTGCCCCAGCCCCCGCTCCATCACCCGCTCCGTTACTTGCTCCGTCACCCGACGTCGTCAATCGCCCTCTATCAGCCAGTCAAGGCTCCAACACCTCTGCTGAGGGGAGTTGTCGCTCATTGGCATCTTCCGCTCGTTCAGATGCTCCTTCTCCTGCTACTCCTCTTCTCGGATTCCGTCAACAGTCTTTCTTGGAATCCGTATCCAAGAGACAACAGTTTGCGAGCACGCACCCGACGGTGCAAAAGCTGAACGTCCTCCTGTCCAAGTTGCTGGTGCTGCAGTCCCTCCCTTTCCAACTGGTGGACTCAGCACCTTTCCGAGAAATGATGGCTTGTGCCGCGCCGCGGTGGAGAGTGCCAAGCCGTCATTTCTTTGCCCAAAAGGCAGTGCCAGCCCTGCATTCACATGTAGAAGAGATGGTGGGCCAGTCTTTGAGCATGTCGGTCTCTGCCAAAGTGCACGGCAGCGCCGACGTGTGGAGCTGTAACTACGGTCAGGGACAGTACATGTCATTTACGGCCCACTGGGTGAACGTGGTGCCGGCACAGCCGCACCAGCAACTTGGACAGGTCACGACGCTTTTGCCTCCACGTTTGCACGTCCTTGGTCCAGCAAGCATGTCCGCCTCTACCACCTCTTTTTCCGCCGTGTCCTCAGCCGCCACCCCCGTGCCAAGTCCCATTACCCGACCGGCATATCACATGTGCAGGGCGCAACGGTGTCACGCTGTGCTGCACCTGGTATGCCTTGGCGAACGTAGTCACACAGGGGAGGAACTGCTGAGTGTAATGAACAGAGAAATCGACAGATGGCTGTCTCCGCGCAAACTAAAAATCGGAACCATGTTGACTGACAACGGAAAGAACATGGTGTCTGCTCTGCGTCAAGGAAGGTTGTGCCATGCGCCATGCATGGCTCACGTGTTCAATCTGGTTGTCAAGCGGTTCCTAAAATCCACCATCCCACTGCAAGACATCCTTAAAATGTCACGTAAACTGTGCATGCATTTCAGCCATTCCTACACCGCAAAGAACACCCTCATTGAGCTGCAGCGTCAGAACGGAATTCCACAGCATCGCCTGATCTGCGACGTTGCAACAAGGTGGAATTCAACCCTACACATGTTAGACCGCCTTTACGAGCAGCGAAAGGCCATCACCGATTTCCTGATGTTACAAGCGGATAAAGGTACTCCCCTGTGTAACTTAGATGTCAGCCATTGGCAGCTCATGCGTGACACCTGCCGCTTGCTCAGGCCCTTTGAGGAGGCCACGCTATTCGTGAGTCGGCAGGACTATGGGATGAACGACGTCATTCCTCTGTTGCACGTCCTGGAACAAATGCTGTTAACAATGGCTGGTCAGGGTGCGGTAGACGTGGCGCACAGATCTCAACGCCACATGACCCCTGTGGGGGCAGGACAGGAAGAAGAGGAGGAGGTAGAGGAGGACATTTGTGCTCAGGAATTATTGAGTGAAATGGGTGGTTTTTCCACTCAGCGGACAGGAGTGGAGGAGCAGGAGCATCTGGTAGAGGAGGAGGAGGAGGAGACAGAGGACCCAGACGCACCGTGGCAGTATGCTGTGGAGATGGAGGCAGGGAGTCCCTCGCATTCCTTGGCACAAATGGCCCATAGCATGCTCGGTTGCTTGCGTAGCGACAGCCGAATAATAACCATCAGACAGAGGGATGACTTTTGGCTGTCCACCTTGTTGGACCCTCGCTACCGGTCCAAAATGGTGGCCTTTTTCACACCTGCTGAGAGGGAGGCCAAAATTACGTACTATAAAAACCACCTATGTAGTCAGTTGGTCTCTGCCTTTGTGCGCCAACGTCCATCCTCAGACACTGTGGGCCCTGTGCGCTCGCGTTCCGCTGGCATGGCAGCAGGGGAGGGGTGGGGTGGTAGGAGCAGTGGCAGCTCCACCAGCAGCGGCTGCCTCAGTCTGCAGTCGATGATGAGTAGCTTTCTTCACCAGCGCAGTGAGGAAACTACTAACCAGCCGCAGCAGCAGCAGCAGCATCAGGTGGACCTGGAGCAGGAGCTCAAACAACAGGCTTGGGCCTACTTGGACAGCACCCTGCCAACCGAGGTAGACAATCCCCTTGACTACTGGGCAACGAAACTTGACCTTTGGCCCCAACTAGCTGAATTTGCCCTTGAAAGGCTGTCATGCCCGGCCAGTAGCGTGGCATCGGAGCGCGTGTTTAGTGCGGCAGGAGGTATTGTAACTCCGCGGAGGACACGACTGTCCACCCAAAGTGTGGAGAGACTCACGTTTGTGAAAATGAATCAGGCGTGGATTAGTCTGGATTTCAAACCACCAGTTCCTGACACAACTGACTAAATCCGCCATGAATCATGCCTCAAACATGTGCCACTTTCAGGTCTCCTCACACACTGCTGGTGTGTTACATTTTTTGACATAGGGTGCAGGCAGATTACGGGCCTCACATAGCTGCTGCCAGGCCCCTAATCTGCCATGGGCCCCTATATACCGCCTCCTCATGCTGCTGCCAAGTCTAGAGTCTGTCATGGGTCCCTGTACGGCCTCCCATTGCTGCTGTCTCCATCGCCACACTCTGCTGCCATGTGCCACTTTCAGGTCTCCTCACACTGCTGGTGTGTAGAATTTTTTGACATAGGGTGCTGGCAGATTATGGGCCTCCTATAGCTGCTGCCAGGCCCCTAATCTGCCATAGGCCCCTATATACCGCCTCCTCATGCTGCTGCCAGGTCCAGAGTCTCTCATGGGTCCCTGTACGGCCTCCCATTGCTGCTGTCTCCATCGCCACACTCTGCCATGTGCCACTTTCAGGTCTCCTCACACACTGCTGGTGTGTTACATTTTTTGACATAGGGTGCAGGCAGATTACGGGCCTCACATAGCTGCTGCCAGGCCCCTAATCTGCCATGGGCCCCTATATACCGCCTCCTCATGCTGCTGCCAAGTCCAGAGTCTCTCATGGGTCCCTGTACGGCCTCCCATTGCTGCTGTCTCCATCGCCACACTCTGCTGCCATGTGCCACTTTCAGGTCTCTTCACACTGCTGGTGTGTTAAATTTTTTGACATAGGGTGCAGGCAGATTACGGGCCTCACATAGCTGCTGCCAGGCCCCTAATCTGCCATGGGCCCCTATATACCGCCTCCTCATGCTGCTGCCAAGTCCAGAGTCTGTCATGGGTCCCTGTATGGCCTCCCATTGCTGCTGTCTCCATCGCCACACTCTGCTGCCATGTGCCACTTTCAGGTCTCTTCACACTGCTGGTGTGTTAAATTTTTTGACATAGGGTGCAGGCAGATTACGGGCCTCACATAGCTGCTGCCAGGCCCCTAATCTGCCATGGGCCCCTATATACCGCCTCCTCATGCTGCTGCCAAGTCCAGAGTCTCTCATGGGTCCCTGTACGGCCTCCCATTGCTGCTGTCTCCATCGCCACACTCTGCTGCCATGTGCCACTTTCAGGTCTCTTCACACTGCTGGTGTGTTAAATTTTTTGACATAGGGTGCAGGCAGATTACGGGCCTCACATAGCTGCTGCCAGGCCCCTAATCTGCCATGGGCCCCTATATACCGCCTCCTCATGCTGCTGCCAAGTCCAGAGTCTGTCATGGGTCCCTGTATGGCCTCCCATTGCTGCTGTCTCCATCGCCACACTCTGCTGCCATGTGCCACTTTCAGGTCTCTTCACACTGCTGGTGTGTTAAATTTTTTGACATAGGGTGCAGGCAGATTACGGGCCTCACATAGCTCCTGCCAGGCCCCTAATCTGCCATGGGCCCCTATATACCGCCTCCTCATGCTGCTGCCAAGTCTAGAGTCTGTCATGGGTCCCTGTACGGCCTCCCATTGCTGCTGTCTCCATCGCCACACTCTGCTGCCATGTGCCACTTTCAGGTCTCCTCACACTGCTGGTGTGTAGAATTTTTTGACATAGGGTGCTGGCAGATTATGGGCCTCCTATAGCTGCTGCCAGGCCCCTAATCTGCCATAGGCCCCTATATACCGCCTCCTCATGCTGCTGCCAGGTCCAGAGTCTCTCATGGGTCCCTGTACGGCCTCCCATTGCTGCTGTCTCCATCGCCACACTCTGCCATGTGCCACTTTCAGGTCTCCTCACACACTGCTGGTGTGTTACATTTTTTGACATAGGGTGCAGGCAGATTACGGGCCTCACATAGCTGCTGCCAGGCCCCTAATCTGCCATGGGCCCCTATATACCGCCTCCTCATGCTGCTGCCAAGTCCAGAGTCTCTCATGGGTCCCTGTACGGCCTCCCATTGCTGCTGTCTCCATCGCCACACTCTGCTGCCATGTGCCACTTTCAGGTCTCTTCACACTGCTGGTGTGTTAAATTTTTTGACATAGGGTGCAGGCAGATTACGGGCCTCACATAGCTGCTGCCAGGCCCCTAATCTGCCATGGGCCCCTATATACCGCCTCCTCATGCTGCTGCCAAGTCCAGAGTCTGTCATGGGTCCCTGTATGGCCTCCCATTGCTGCTGTCTCCATCGCCACACTCTGCTGCCATGTGCCACTTTCAGGTCTCTTCACACTGCTGGTGTGTTAAATTTTTTGACATAGGGTGCAGGCAGATTACGGGCCTCACATAGCTGCTGCCAGGCCCCTAATCTGCCATGGGCCCCTATATACCGCCTCCTCATGCTGCTGCCAAGTCCAGAGTCTCTCATGGGTCCCTGTACGGCCTCCCATTGCTGCTGTCTCCATCGCCACACTCTGCTGCCATGTGCCACTTTCAGGTCTCTTCACACTGCTGGTGTGTTAAATTTTTTGACATAGGGTGCAGGCAGATTACGGGCCTCACATAGCTGCTGCCAGGCCCCTAATCTGCCATGGGCCCCTATATACCGCCTCCTCATGCTGCTGCCAAGTCCAGAGTCTGTCATGGGTCCCTGTATGGCCTCCCATTGCTGCTGTCTCCATCGCCACACTCTGCTGCCATGTGCCACTTTCAGGTCTCTTCACACTGCTGGTGTGTTAAATTTTTTGACATAGGGTGCAGGCAGATTACGGGCCTCACATAGCTGCTGCCAGGCCCCTAATCTGCCATGGGCCCCTATATACCGCCTCCTCATGCTGCTGCCAAGTCTAGAGTCTGTCATGGGTCCCTGTACGGCCTCCCATTGCTGCTGTCTCCATCGCCACACTCTGCTGCCATGTGCCACTTTCAGGTCTCCTCACACTGCTGGTGTGTAGAATTTTTTGACATAGGGTGCTGGCAGATTATGGGCCTCCTATAGCTGCTGCCAGGCCCCTAATCTGCCATAGGCCCCTATATACCGCCTCCTCATGCTGCTGCCAGGTCCAGAGTCTCTCATGGGTCCCTGTACGGCCTCCCATTGCTGCTGTCTCCATCGCCACACTCTGCCATGTGCCACTTTCAGGTCTCCTCACACACTGCTGGTGTGTTACATTTTTTGACATAGGGTGCAGGCAGATTACGGGCCTCACATAGCTGCTGCCAGGCCCCTAATCTGCCATGGGCCCCTATATACCGCCTCCTCATGCTGCTGCCAAGTCCAGAGTCTCTCATGGGTCCCTGTACGGCCTCCCATTGCTGCTGTCTCCATCGCCACACTCTGCTGCCATGTGCCACTTTCAGGTCTCTTCACACTGCTGGTGTGTTAAATTTTTTGACATAGGGTGCAGGCAGATTACGGGCCTCACATAGCTGCTGCCAGGCCCCTAATCTGCCATGGGCCCCTATATACCGCCTCCTCATGCTGCTGCCAAGTCCAGAGTCTGTCATGGGTCCCTGTATGGCCTCCCATTGCTGCTGTCTCCATCGCCACACTCTGCTGCCATGTGCCACTTTCAGGTCTCTTCACACTGCTGGTGTGTTAAATTTTTTGACATAGGGTGCAGGCAGATTACGGGCCTCACATAGCTCCTGCCAGGCCCCTAATCTGCCATGGGCCCCTATATACCGCCTCCTCATGCTGCTGCCAAGTCTAGAGTCTGTCATGGGTCCCTGTACGGCCTCCCATTGCTGCTGTCTCCATCGCCACACTCTGCTGCCATGTGCCACTTTCAGGTCTCCTCACACTGCTGGTGTGTAGAATTTTTTGACATAGGGTGCTGGCAGATTATGGGCCTCCTATAGCTGCTGCCAGGCCCCTAATCTGCCATAGGCCCCTATATACCGCCTCCTCATGCTGCTGCCAGGTCCAGAGTCTCTCATGGGTCCCTGTACGGCCTCCCATTGCTGCTGTCTCCATCGCCACACTCTGCCATGTGCCACTTTCAGGTCTCCTCACACACTGCTGGTGTGTTACATTTTTTGACATAGGGTGCAGGCAGATTACGGGCCTCACATAGCTGCTGCCAGGCCCCTAATCTGCCATGGGCCCCTATATACCGCCTCCTCATGCTGCTGCCAAGTCCAGAGTCTCTCATGGGTCCCTGTACGGCCTCCCATTGCTGCTGTCTCCATCGCCACACTCTGCTGCCATGTGCCACTTTCAGGTCTCTTCACACTGCTGGTGTGTTAAATTTTTTGACATAGGGTGCAGGCAGATTACGGGCCTCACATAGCTGCTGCCAGGCCCCTAATCTGCCATGGGCCCCTATATACCGCCTCCTCATGCTGCTGCCAAGTCCAGAGTCTGTCATGGGTCCCTGTATGGCCTCCCATTGCTGCTGTCTCCATCGCCACACTCTGCTGCCATGTGCCACTTTCAGGTCTCTTCACACTGCTGGTGTGTTAAATTTTTTGACATAGGGTGCAGGCAGATTACGGGCCTCACATAGCTGCTGCCAGGCCCCTAATCTGCCATGGGCCCCTATATACCGCCTCCTCATGCTGCTGCCAAGTCCAGAGTCTCTCATGGGTCCCTGTACGGCCTCCCATTGCTGCTGTCTCCATCGCCACACTCTGCTGCCATGTGCCACTTTCAGGTCTCTTCACACTGCTGGTGTGTTAAATTTTTTGACATAGGGTGCAGGCAGATTACGGGCCTCACATAGCTGCTGCCAGGCCCCTAATCTGCCATGGGCCCCTATATACCGCCTCCTCATGCTGCTGCCAAGTCCAGAGTCTGTCATGGGTCCCTGTATGGCCTCCCATTGCTGCTGTCTCCATCGCCACACTCTGCTGCCATGTGCCACTTTCAGGTCTCTTCACACTGCTGGTGTGTTAAATTTTTTGACATAGGGTGCAGGCAGATTACGGGCCTCACATAGCTCCTGCCAGGCCCCTAATCTGCCATGGGCCCCTATATACCGCCTCCTCATGCTGCTGCCAAGTCTAGAGTCTGTCATGGGTCCCTGTACGGCCTCCCATTGCTGCTGTCTCCATCGCCACACTCTGCTGCCATGTGCCACTTTCAGGTCTCCTCACACTGCTGGTGTGTAGAATTTTTTGACATAGGGTGCTGGCAGATTATGGGCCTCCTATAGCTGCTGCCAGGCCCCTAATCTGCCATAGGCCCCTATATACCGCCTCCTCATGCTGCTGCCAGGTCCAGAGTCTCTCATGGGTCCCTGTACGGCCTCCCATTGCTGCTGTCTCCATCGCCACACTCTGCCATGTGCCACTTTCAGGTCTCCTCACACACTGCTGGTGTGTAGAATTTTTTGACATAGGGTGCTGGCAGATTATGGGCCTCCTATAGCTGCTGCCAGGCCCCTAATCTGCCATAGGCCCCTATATACCGCTTCCTCATGCTGCTGCCAGGTCCAGAGTCTCTCATGGGTCCCTGTACGGCCTCCCATTGCTGCTGTCTCCATCGCCACACTCTGCCATGTGCCACTTTCAGGTCTCCTCACACACTGCTGGTGTGTTACATTTTTTGACATAGGGTGCAGGCAGATTACGGGCCTCACATAGCTGCTGCCAGGCCCCTAATCTGCCATGGGCCCCTATATACCGCCTCCTCATGCTGCTGCCAAGTCCAGAGTCTGTCATGGGTCCCTGTATGGCCTCCCATTGCTGCTGTCTCCATCGCCACACTCTGCTGCCATGTGCCACTTTCAGGTCTCTTCACACTGCTGGTGTGTTAAATTTTTTGACATAGGGTGCAGGCAGATTACGGGCCTCACATAGCTGCTGCCAGGCCCCTAATCTGCCATGGGCCCCTATATACCGCCTCCTCATGCTGCTGCCAAGTCTAGAGTCTGTCATGGGTCCCTGTACGGCCTCCCATTGCTGCTGTCTCCATCGCCACACTCTGCTGCCATGTGCCACTTTCAGGTCTCCTCACACTGCTGGTGTGTAGAATTTTTTGACATAGGGTGCTGGCAGATTATGGGCCTCCTATAGCTGCTGCCAGGCCCCTAATCTGCCATAGGCCCCTATATACCGCCTCCTCATGCTGCTGCCAGGTCCAGAGTCTCTCATGGGTCCCTGTACGGCCTCCCATTGCTGCTGTCTCCATCGCCACACTCTGCCATGTGCCACTTTCAGGTCTCCTCACACACTGCTGGTGTGTTACATTTTTTGACATAGGGTGCAGGCAGATTACGGGCCTCACATAGCTGCTGCCAGGCCCCTAATCTGCCATGGGCCCCTATATACCGCCTCCTCATGCTGCTGCCAAGTCCAGAGTCTCTCATGGGTCCCTGTACGGCCTCCCATTGCTGCTGTCTCCATCGCCACACTCTGCTGCCATGTGCCACTTTCAGGTCTCTTCACACTGCTGGTGTGTTAAATTTTTTGACATAGGGTGCAGGCAGATTACGGGCCTCACATAGCTGCTGCCAGACATGTAATCTGCCATGGGCCCCCGTACCGACTCCTCATGCTGTGACGTTGCAACAAGGTGGAATTCAACCCTACATATGTTAGACCGCCTTTACGAACAGCTAAAGGCCATCACAGATTTCCTGATGTTAAAAGCGGATAAAGGTACTCCCTGTGTAACTTAGATGTCAGCCATTGGCAGCTCATGTGTGACACCTGCGCTTGCTCAGGCCCTTTGAGGAGGCCACGCTATTCGTGAGTCGGCAGGACTATGGGATGAATGAGGTCAAATCGGCCATGGGCCCCCGTACCGCCTGTTCACGCTGATGCTGGTCCCACAGTGTGACCTGGGTCCCTGTACGGCCTTCCATTGCTTCCACTCTGCCATGTGCCACTTTGAAATCTCCTCACACTCCTGCGGTTGTCCATTTTGTCATAGGTTGCTGGCAGATTACAGGCCTTCCATAGGTGCCACCAAGCCCCATATCGGCCATGGGCCCCCGTACCGCCTGGTCACGCTGCTGCTGGGCCCATAGTGTGACCTGGGTCCCTGTACCGCCTCCCATTGCTCCCACTCTGCCATGTGCCACTTTCAGGTCTCCTCACACACTGCTGGTGTGTTACATTTTTTGACATAGGGTGCAGGCAGATTACGGGCCTCACATAGCTGCTGCCAGGCCCCTAATCTGCCATGGGCCCCTATATACCGCCTCCTCATGCTGCTGCCAAGTCCAGAGTCTGTCATGGGTCCCTGTATGGCCTCCCATTGCTGCTGTCTCCATCGCCACACTCTGCTGCCATGTGCCACTTTCAGGTCTCTTCACACTGCTGGTGTGTTAAATTTTTTGACATAGGGTGCAGGCAGATTACGGGCCTCACATAGCTGCTGCCAGGCCCCTAATCTGCCATGGGCCCCTATATACCGCCTCCTCATGCTGCTGCCAAGTCCAGAGTCTCTCATGGGTCCCTGTACGGCCTCCCATTGCTGCTGTCTCCATCGCCACACTCTGCTGCCATGTGCCACTTTCAGGTCTCTTCACACTGCTGGTGTGTTAAATTTTTTGACATAGGGTGCAGGCAGATTACGGGCCTCACATAGCTGCTGCCAGACATGTAATCTGCCATGGGCCCCCGTACCGACTCCTCATGCTGTGACGTTGCAACAAGGTGGAATTCAACCCTACATATGTTAGACCGCCTTTACGAACAGCTAAAGGCCATCACAGATTTCCTGATGTTAAAAGCGGATAAAGGTACTCCCTGTGTAACTTAGATGTCAGCCATTGGCAGCTCATGTGTGACACCTGCGCTTGCTCAGGCCCTTTGAGGAGGCCACGCTATTCGTGAGTCGGCAGGACTATGGGATGAATGAGGTCAAATCGGCCATGGGCCCCCGTACCGCCTGTTCACGCTGATGCTGGTCCCACAGTGTGACCTGGGTCCCTGTACGGCCTTCCATTGCTTCCACTCTGCCATGTGCCACTTTGAAATCTCCTCACACTCCTGCGGTTGTCCATTTTGTCATAGGTTGCTGGCAGATTACAGGCCTTCCATAGGTGCCACCAAGCCCCATATCGGCCATGGGCCCCCGTACCGCCTGGTCACGCTGCTGCTGGGCCCATAGTGTGACCTGGGTCCCTGTACCGCCTCCCATTGCTCCCACTCTGCCATGTGCCACTTTCAGGTCTCCTCACGCTCCTGCTGGTTTCCATTTTGTCATAGGTTGCTGTATGGCCTCCCATTGCTGCTGCCTCCACCGCCACACTGTGGCTCCAAACACTGGTTTTGGCCCCGTGACTGGCCAAAGGAGTGAAGTGTGCAGTGATTCTAAGATCGACGGCACTCATCTGCATGTCATACTGACAGACAGTATTATTTCTCTTCCCCAGCAGACTCCAAGGGCATTTAAATTAAAGGTACAGTGTTCTGCACTAATATTAAGTCTCTCTGAAGCCTAGAAACACCCTTTTTTAAGTTAAATTCACAGCGAATTTATTCGACTCGAATCGAATATTGTCCACGAATTCGCCGAATCAGTCGAATCGAATTTTTCATTTCTTCGCTCATCTCTAGTCATGACTCATCAGATACTATATGTACATTCTAGGTAGTAACTCCTACTACCTAAGGTAGATCCTATAGGTGTTTATAAGCTCACCTTGTGCATATCCCTGTAAATATTTCCAAACATCCTCTCATGAAAGTGACTATTTTATTTCATGACCTTGTTCTTGTAACAGGCTTATAAGGGTTCTATTTCCATTATGGCTGTTGTCCGTTTGACAATTCTTGTTGAAGATGATCTGCAAAGTGAAACATTTTTTACTGACTACAAAATTGTAGCATTCACGTGGATTATTGTTCTTCCCAGATATCAAGAGCTGTATGAAGACTGGGGAAGCCTGTAGATATTCTTTTTTCCGTGAGGGTTTCCTCAATACAGCTTTCCTCAGTACAGAACCCCCCACCAGTACAGCCCCCCCCAGTAAAAACCCTGCCCTACCAGTACAGCTCATATCAGTACAAATTGTCCCCCTCCCTCCAGTACAGCTCTACCCAGTACATACCCCCAGTACAGCCCAATTAGTACAGATTTCCCTCTCTTGCAAGTACTTCTCCCCCCAGTATAGCTCTTCCCCTCACCAGTACAGCTCCACCTAGAACAGATCCTCCCCCACCATAACAGTTCTCCCCCCAATACAGATCTTCCCCCTCACTAGTATAGCTCTCCCCAGTACAGATCTTTTCCTACCAGTACAGCTCCCCTCAGTACGGCTCTTCCCCAATAAAGTTCTCCCCACTGCTAAAGCTCCCCCCAATATAGAACTCTCCCCATCAGTACAGATTCCCCTCCTCGGCTGTGACCTGAGCTTATGAGGAGCTAAAGAGAGCCTGTCCCTGATTTTTGACAGGTGGCAGGAGTGGAAACTGCAGTACCTCTGGTGCATGGCGGCTGTCAGCAAGAGCTATCCCCCTTATCTATGCCCTTTGAACCCTATGACATTTTATAACTTTCAGTTTTCTGTTCAGTACAGTATGTCTTACTGTTTGTGGACTTTCTCATTCTGCAGAGTAGTAATGAAAGCTTATCTCTCTCTCTAGATGGCATCACTGTAGTAAATGTGATTTTATATATATATATACACACATATATATATATATTTATACTGTATATGTGGATCAATAATGTTAGGTTATTAATAGT
Organism: Staurois parvus; assembly: GCF_062004578.1. NCBI lineage: Eukaryota > Metazoa > Chordata > Amphibia > Anura > Ranidae > Staurois > Staurois parvus. The sequence continues at coordinate 1,178,777 of NW_028318332.1, forward strand.
AGCCTTATTGGAAAAGGCCAGATAACAATGTATATTTTCATCCACTTGTCCACATTTGTTTCACAAACTTACGTATGGAAATGCGAAACATTGCTATGTTCCAGTTCTCCTCTGACAATTGAAAACATGTGTCTTCTAGATGCTACTTGTAAGAGAAAATTACTAGACTGGAGTGCAATGACTTTCTAGGCTAAAATAAAACTTTGTAACGCTGCACACAGCTGGTTAAGTGTCTACTGCTTTTCTTTCCCTTTTTGTTTGGTTTTAGCAAACAAAAAAAGGCAGTTTATTTTTTAATCCTTTTTTATTCAGACATATCCTGTGATGTTGGCAGGCAGTTCTACCAAGTTCTATACCAGAAAAGCATTTGCTTTTCCTTTGTGATTTTTTTACTTTTCAATCTCATGTTGTTTTCAAGCAAACTAAAGGTCAAGTGAAACACTTTTGTTAAGCACTCTGCAGTATTAACTGTGATAAAATGGCCATTGTACATAAGTGTTCCTTAACCCTTTCAGATATATAACTTCATATTATTTTGACCCTTTTACTCATTCAGTATATATCATTGATAGTTAATTATGTATGAAGTTTGGCTTTTCATGTTCTTATGTGCACTTTGTCTTTCTTGCAAATTGTTGCTGCCATACCTACACTTATTTCATGTTTCAGGGTACCAGGGACAATTTAATATATGAGAATAATATTGTCCTACTGATATGATTCACTTATTCCAAAGTTTCATGTGGCGAGGTTCAACAGTAGTAAAATTTAAGGACTTTATTCCCCATTTCATTTACCATGGAAAAAGCTATTTTGCTTGCACATTGCAATGAAAAGATTGTACGGCTGAAAAAAGCATAGCCCATAATAGCCACTACCTTCAATAATTAGAAATTATTCTAAAAATGCACAATAGTATTTTCCTTTGAAATGGCCTCCTCAACTCAATTTTTTGAGAGCAATTTTTCAAAAGCATTACACTGTTCAAAGGACCTCATGGGAATAGTAACATACAACAGAAGGTCTATAGAAGAAGGCAAAATAGAGTTCAAGAGTTGGAAGTGACTATGGGGTTGAGTTACTGGAGAGTGTAAAATCAGGTGTAGCTGCTAACTGCAGCTTATTAAAAAAAAAAAACTAGAAGCTGACAGGTTTCTACGCAGAGCTGCACTAGATTTTGCACTCTTCAGTTTTAGTAAATCAACCCCAAGATGTAACACACGTAGGCAGTTAAAATCAATTAAAACCCTAAATGAAAGGCAGCCTCTTTGTGCTACTTCCTGTCTATATACCTGCATTCCACTGATGGCTGCATGTCATTTCTCAAAGTGGGTTTAGTAATGATGACAACAGTGGGCCATGGTGATATTTTGGGGTTGATTTCCTAAAACTGGAGAATGCAAAATCTAGTGCAGCTGTGCATGGTAGCCAATCAGCTTCTAACTTCAGATTTTTTCAGTTAAGCTTTGACAAAATTGATATCTATGCAGAGCTGGACCAGATTTTAGTAAATGAACCCCAATGTGCTGTATTTACTAAAGGCAAATATGCTGTTCACTTTGCAAAGGACATTGTACTTTGCAAGAAAATCTTTCCCAGAGCTTACTGAAAGGGGTGAAATTTCACTGGCTAAGAATACCCAATCACATGCAAGGAAAATTAAAAAAAAACTCACAAAAAACAGAATTTGTGTTTGCACGTGATTGAATGACAGCAGTCAGAATAGCATCACCTGCTTTATTATGTTCTAGAGGGAATTTCCTTGCAAAGTGCAACCTACCTTGCAAAGTAACCAGTCAATGTGCCTTTAGTACATCAACCCCAATGTGTGAAACAGCCACTTATAGACTCGTATAAGAAGCCCATTTTACAGGGTGACAATACAGGATCAGATGATGGGGACAGAGTGTTGTGACCCTATAACAGAAAATGTCCGAACAAAGACCTCCACGGTACAGTGATCAGGTATTATTTAAATTAAAGCAGCAGATTTACAACATTGAAAATTACTTTTATAATTACATTACGAAGCTTCTGATTTTGGTGATTGACTTTGCATGTACTTTAATTATCTTATCTTGCATAATTGTTCCAGAGTAGTGACTCACAGTACTGAAGTTATAGGACCAACATTAGAGCTAGGCAATTAACACTTTCAGAAGGGGAGGACAAGAATGGCAACATCCATATTTATCTAAGCACAGGTTTCCTTTATAATGGTTGCAGCTATTAGCACTCTTGCCTGGTCCGCACATGGTTTTTATCCACTGGCTCCAAATGGTAACCTTGGACTACGTGCATAGAACTAATTTAATCCTTTCTACAGTAAGTGCATCTGAAATCTTGTAAGGCCTCAGACTGGACAGAGATCAGTGCAGCTACAGCTATAAGCAAGTGAATATCTGACATCACATAACCAGCAGACTAGTAAGTCTGGACAGTCTTATCATATTGACATTTCTTCAATGGCTAGTTCCAATAAACTACAAAGAATAAGCTGGTCCAGACTTTTTGCACTAGAACATGAGACAGGTTGTGGTTTATGTGTAATCTTTCTTTATAAGCTGATATTGTATATCATTTTGTATCTGTAATGCCCTCCAGGTTAGTTAGATTTTATAGACAGAGGCTGAGTAGCAGCCTGGGGATGAGTCAGCCTGGGAAGTGAGGTAGTGGGGTTATCTCAGGAAAGGCTAGGAAGCTCTAACAGGTCAGGGATTCTGGAGCCCTCCCACCTTTCTAGAAACCTGAGAGCTTTCTGGAAGAGAAGAGGAGGAGGCCCAGATCTGCATGTTTGAGGAACTTTGGCCAATCCCCTGGCAGGAGGCTGGGCATGGTGACCAAGGCAACACCTAAATGTGATAGAGTCTATGCAGCAGGGCAGTGTCGGGTGGAAGGTGGATTGAAGAAGGCTGGAGTGTGGAGCCTAGGAAGGGGCCCCAGGGAGGGGAGATCACCTTCAGGCAGGTCGTTGGAAAGGAGGATCTCCACTGCTTCAGTGTCTCCCAGGGAGGACAGCCAGTGTAGCAGGGAAGGAGCAAGCCTAGCTTAAGGCCTGAAGGCAGCCACCAATCCACCAAGCTAACAGGAGAGCACAGTGTGAGTACTCCTACACCCCCTGGGCCAAATAAGGGGAGAGGGCAGTTAGGTGCAAGGACCTACTAGCTTTTCATCTGGAACTTTTATAAATTATCAGCTCTTCGCTCCCTTTCTCAGGGATACAATAATGCAGCTGCATGAAGAGGAATCTTTTGGGATCTAAGAAGGTACACCTAAGAGCCTTTGGTGCTCTTAAAGAGAAGAGTGTTGCTAATCCAAATCTTTGTACACAGTTGCTAAGGAGTTTGTCCTCAGGTTCTGCAGTTCCTCAGACATCCCATATACCCCTAGACCCCATCCAAGTTCTTAACCCCATCATAAAATCACAAAACCAAGCTCAGGGATTGTTCTTTGACTCCAGTGTACAAAGTCTGGAGGATGTGCCAGGGGCGTTGCCTGGCAGTGCAGAGCATAGGGGACCCAAATGAAATCCAGCGACCCTTGTGAGAATAGTGCTACATATCATTAGTATAACATCCTTATACTACAAATAGCTAACACAGAGTTCTTCCATGGTTCCGTTTGTGATAAGCATGCTGGGTTCTCTAATAAGTTAGCTGCACACTAGCTCTATACTTGCTCACTGGCCAAAAAGACTAAAGGTCTCTAGATAGCACTGTCTCTATTTGTAAAAGAGTAATAAGGAAATCCTTGGGGCCACCTGATTACCAGAACTAGTGTCCCTGTTGGAAGATTCCCCCTCTATCACTTTTCTGGGGGCAACAAAAAAATTGGGACTGTCATTTACTTTTACTTTCAATGACAATGGTAAACAGGACAAACAGAGAGGGCAAGTCTCCCTAAAGGGGGAACAGACAGCAATTAAAACCTATTAGGTGTTCTAATCCCTCTTCACTCTATCAAAAAAAATTGTCTTTAGTTACAGTTTATTATTTGTATATCTGCAAGTCATACAATAAAACTGCAGCAGCCTCAAGGCCCAATCAGAGCTGATCTCACATTAGCCTAGCTTCAGTAACAATAACTTGGTTTGCTAAGGGTTACTGCTGTTTTCAGTCAATAAGCTTGTGTTCAGTCCATGGTCCTCCAGCTAGTAAATAGCTGCAAAAACAGAGTGAAATAAAATGATGATAAGAGAGAGAACAAGATATAGAGAAAGAATGAAAGAAAGAGACAAATCTAAAGAGATTGGGGGAGAGAGAGCCAGAAAGAATATCAGAGAAGGAAAGAATAAGAGAGAAGAAAGGAGCAGCCAAATTAAGGTATTTACACTGCTTGTATTTAAAAAACTCATTTAGAAATGTATAAAAAATACAGAGCTGCAGTAATGTGTCTTTTATATCAGCTCGGAGTTCTGCTTAAAGGTTAACTTCACCTTTTGCAGAATTTTATGTATAGGTTGCTATAGTGTGAATGCAACCTAAGTGAAAATCCATATCTCAGTACGGACACATAGCTGGAGGAAGAGTCTGCAGGAGCTTGGCATTGCACATGAGATCCACTTATCATGGTTGCAAAAAATTAACAAATGCTAATTTTTTTCCTATAAGTACTGTATATGTGAATTTATTATTTTTATAATTTTATTTAGAAAAGGTGGACTTAGCCTGTAAATGACCAGGGAGATTATTTATCACTAATTAGCACTCATTTCTTATGTGTTCTTTTCTTACTAGACTTTGAAATAATGACAAACACGGTCTCTGTGTATAGAATATGTTCCTGTATATTTTCAGTAAGTTTTGATACAAAGACTGTTAAATGCAAAAAATGTGCATATAAAATGTAACACAGTAAGTATGATTACATAAAAATCTAAGGATAAGATCCATTTAATTTTCCTAATCTATGTTCCATCTTGAAAAGAGGAAAAAAGAATGCCTTTTAGAGAACTATGCTTTTTGGATTTTATTGATTCAGCCTCACAACCGCTCCATTTCTGTCTCAATAACGGTATAGAGAGGCAAATATTAACAATGACGATCAATACATCTTTATGTTCACTAAAAACCAAATCTATTTTTGTACAGTTACATAACTTAAGTGGATTTTGCTTTTATCTATGTTTTCAAAGAAGCAGTTAAACATAAAATAGAGAGATCCCACATATGAGTGCTCTGCAAAGCAGCAACGCTTGATAGTGCATGATACAGAAGGTTCTGCTACAGCCCTAATTATGTTTAGCAGCAATGAACTTATACTTCATCTAGAGGAAACTAGAGCAACAAAAAGTTGGAACGATGATGTAAAGGAGCACCAGATCTAATTTAGATCCTTGGGAGAGAATCTAAGCAATGCAATCATTTTCGAATGTGCAAAGATAGCTATAGGAATAAAATTGCTTACATTTCCAAAGGCATTAGATTTGTGTTTGATACTGGCAATTTTAAAAGGGTTATATAATAATTGCACAATGTATATGGTACAAACAACCACAGTTGAAAACCTTGGAACATTACAGTTACATGAAGTTAAAAATATGCAATGCTGTAGCTATTGATAACTTTGGCTTTAATAATTAAAAATATTAACATTCAACCAGAGTACTACAAGGGGTATTCTTAAAGCAGTATGTAACTGTATCTGATCCCCACAAACCAAAACCACTATTTAATTCATTTAATAACACTGTTCAACAGGTAAAAAGTTTTGGGCATAAAATTAGCTAATCTTACATAATTTTGGGGTGCTTAAAACGAAAATGACCCTAAAAAATGTTGATTGGCTCTAGTTTCCATGATATATTCACCCATCTAATGACGTAAGCCATTCAAAATTATGATGCAACTTCAGCTGCATATTGCGCAATTGATACTGGTGACTAGAGATGAGCGAATCGAACCAGGCGAAGTGGAATTCGTTTCGAATTTCAGGAAAAATTCGATTTGCGTCGAATCCGAATATTTGCATAATTCGGGTGCGCGAATCGGATTTTTCCCGATCAGCCGGCAAAAGTGTCCCTGCAGAGAGCTCCGCTATTTCTGACAGTTCTCTGACAGTTCCTTCACATGTACAGCGGTTGAAACATTGTATCTATTTGTTTCCATTTAGGATACAGATGTTTTTATTCGGAAATAAATAGATACAATGTTTCAACCGCTGTCAACCGCTGGAACTGTCAGAGAACTGTCAGAAATAGCGGAGCTCTCTGCAGATACACTTTTTGCTGTACTGGAATACTTCTTCTTTTCATTCTTCTTTTCATTCTTCTCATTCTTCTTTTCATTCTTCTTTTCATTCTTCTTCTCATTCTTCTTTTCATTCTGCTTCTTCTTTTCATTCTTCTTTTCATTCTTCTCATTCTTCTTTTCTTCTTCATGAAAAGAAGAATGAGAAGAAGAATGAGAAGAATGAAAAGAAGAAGAAGAATGAAAAGAAGAATGAGAAGAAGAATGAAAAGAAGAATGAGAAGAAGAATGAGAAGAATGAAAAGAAGAATGAGAAGAATGAAAAGAAGAATGAAAAGAAGAAGAAGAATGAAAAGAAGAAGAAGAATGAAAAGAAGAATGAAAAGAAGAAGAATCTTTTCATTCTTCTCATTCTTCTTTTCATTCTTCTTTTCATTCTTCTTCTTTTCATTCTTCTTTTCATTCTTCTTCTTCTTCTTTTCATTCTTCTTATTCTTCTTTTCATTCTTCTTCTTCTTCTTTTCATTCTTCTTCTTCTTTTCATTCTTCTTCTTCTTCTTTTCATTCTTCTTCTTCTTTTCATTCTTCTTCTTTTCATTCTTCTTTTCATTCTTCTCATTCTTCTTTTCATTCTTCTTCTCATTCTTCTTTTCATTCTTCTTTTCATTCTTCTCATTCTTCTTTTCTTCTTCATGAAAAGAAGAATGAGAAGAAGAATGAAAAGAAGAATGAAAAGAAGAAGAATGAAAAGAAGAATGAGAAGAAGAATGAAAAGAAGAATGAAAAGAAGAATAAGAAGAATGAAAAGAAGAAGAAGAATGAAAAGAAGAATGAAAAGAAGAATGAAGAGAAGAATGAAAAGAAGAATGAAAAGAAGAAGAAGAATGAAAAGAAGAATGAGAAGAAGAATGAAAAGAAGAATGAGAAGAATGAAAAGAAGAATGAAAAGAAGAAGAAGAATGAAAAGAAGAAGAAGAATGAAAAGAAGAATGAAAAGAAGAAGAATCTTTTCATTCTTCTCATTCTTCTTTTCATTCTTCTTTTCATTCTTCTTCTTCTTTTCATTCTTCTTCTTTTCATTGTTCTTTTCATTCTTCTTCTTCTTCTTCTTTTCTTCTTATTCTTCTTTTCATTCTTCTTCTTCTTTTCATTCTTCTTCTTCTTCTTTTCATTCTTCTTCTTCTTCTTTTCATTCTTCTTTTCATTCTTCTCATTCTTCTTTTCATTCTTCTCATTCTTCTTTTCATTCTTCTTCTCATTCTTCTTTTCATTCTTCTTCTTTTCATTCTTCTTTTCATTCTTCTTTTCTTCTTCATGAAAAGAAGAATGAGAAGAAGAATGAAAAGAAGAATGAAAAGAAGAGAATGAAAAGAAGAATGAAAAGAAGAAGAATGAAAAGAAGAATGAAAAAGAATGAAAAGAAGAATGAGAAGAAGAATGAAAGAAGAATGAGAAGAAGAATGAGAAGAATGAAAAGAAGAATGAGAAGAATGAAAAGAAGAATGAAAAGAAGAAGAAGAATGAAAAGAAGAAGAAGAATGAAAAGAAGAATGAAAAGAAGAAGAATCTTTTCATTCTTCTCATTCTTCTTTTCATTCTTCTTTTCATTCTTCTTCTTCTTTTCATTCTTCTTCTTTTCATTCTTCTTTTCATTCTTCTTCTTCTTCTTTTCATTCTTCTTCTTCTTCTTTTCATTCTTCTTCTTCTTTTCATTCTTCTTCTTTTCATTCTTCTTTTCATTCTTCTCATTCTTCTTTTCATTCTTCTTCTCATTCTTCTTTTCATTCTTCTTTTCATTCTTCTCATTCTTCTTTTCTTCTTCATGAAAAGAAGAATGAGAAGAAGAATGAAAAGAAGAATGAAAAGAAGAAGAATGAAAAGAAGAATGAGAAGAAGAATGAAAAGAAGAATGAAAAGAAGAATGAAAAGAAGAATAAGAAGAATGAAAAGAAGAAGAAGAATGAAAAGAAGAATGAAAAGAAGAATGAGAAGAAGAATGAAAAGAAGAATGAAAAGAAGAATGAAAAGAAGAAGAAGAATGAAAAGAAGAATGAGAAGAAGAATGAAAAGAAGAATGAGAAGAATGAAAAGAAGAATGAGAAGAATGAAAAGAAGAATGAAAAGAAGAAGAAGAATGAAAAGAAGAAGAAGAATGAAAAGAAGAATGAAAAGAAGAAGAATCTTTTCATTCTTCTCATTCTTCTTTTCATTCTTCTTTTCATTCTTCTTCTTCTTCTTTTCATTCTTCTTCTTTTCATTGTTCTTTTCATTCTTCTTCTTCTTCTTTTCATTCTTCTTCTTCTTCTTTTCATTCTTCTTCTTTTCATTCTTCTTCTTCTTCTTTTCATTCTTCTTTTCATTCTTCTCATTCTTCTTTTCATTCTTCTCATTCTTCTTTTCATTCTTCTTCTCATTCTTCTTTTCATTCTTCTCATTCTTCTTTTCTTCTTCATGAAAAGAAGAATGAGAAGAAGAATGAAAAGAAGAATGAAAAGAAGAAGAATGAAAAGAAGAATGAAAAGAAGAAGAATGAAAAGAAGAATGAGAAGAAGAATGAAAAGAAGAATGAAAAGAAGAAGAAGAATGAAAAGAAGAAGAAGAATGAAAAGAAGAATGAAAAGAAGAATGAGAAGAAGAATGAAAAGAAGAATGAGAAGAATGAAAAGAAGAAGAAGAAGAATGAAAAGAAGAAGAAGAATGAAAAGAAGAATGAAAAGAAGAGGAAGAAGAATCTTTTCATTCTTCTCATTCTTCTTTTCATTCTTCTTTTCATTCTTCTTCTTCTTTTCATTCTTCTTCTTCTTTTCATTCTTCTTTTCATTCTTCTTCTTCTTCTTTTCATTCATCTTCTTCTTTTCATTCTTCTTTTCATTCTTCTTCTTCTTTTCATTCTTCTTCTTCTTCTTTTCATTCTTCTTTTCATTCTTCTTCTTCTTTTAATTCTTCTTCTTCTTCTTTTCATTCTTCTTTTCATTCTTCTCATTCTTCTTTTCATTCTTCTCATTCTTCTTTTCATTCTTCTCATTCTTCTTTTCATTCTTCTCATTCTTCTTTTCATTCTTCTTTTCATTCTTCTTCTCATTCTTCTTTTCATTCTTCTTCTTTTCATTCTTCTCATTCTTCTTTTCTTCTTCATGAAAAGAAGCATGAGAAGAAGAATGAAAAGAAGAATGAAAAGAAGAAGAAGAATGAGAAGAAGAATGAAAAGAAGAATGAAAAGAAGAATGAAAAGAAGAAGAAGAATGAAAAGAAGAATGAGAAGAAGAATGAAAAGAAGAATGAGAAGAATGAAAAGAAGAATGAGAAGAATGAAAAGAAGAATGAAAAGAAGAAGAAGAATGAAAAGAAGAAGAAGAATGAAAAGAAGAATGAAAAGAAGAAGAATCTTTTCATTCTTCTCATTCTTCTTTTCATTCTTCTTTTCATTCTTCTTCTTCTTCTTTTCATTCTTCTTCTTTTCATTGTTCTTTTCATTCTTCTTCTTCTTCTTTTCATTCTTCTTCTTCTTCTTTTCATTCTTCTTCTTTTCATTCTTCTTCTTCTTCTTTTCATTCTTCTTTTCATTCTTCTCATTCTTCTTTTCATTCTTCTCATTCTTCTTTTCATTCTTCTTCTCATTCTTCTTTTCATTCTTCTTCTTTTCATTCTTCTTTTCATTCTTCTCATTCTTCTTTTCTTCTTCATGAAAAGAAGAATGAGAAGAAGAATGAAAAGAAGAATGAAAAGAAGAAGAATGAAAAGAAGAATGAAAAGAAGAAGAATGAAAAGAAGAATGAGAAGAAGAATGAAAAGAAGAATGAAAAGAAGAAGAAGAATGAAAAGAAGAAGAAGAATGAAAAGAAGAATGAAAAGAAGAATGAGAAGAAGAATGAAAAGAAGAATGAGAAGAATGAAAAGAAGAAGAAGAAGAATGAAAAGAAGAAGAAGAATGAAAAGAAGAATGAAAAGAAGAGGAAGAAGAATCTTTTCATTCTTCTCATTCTTCTTTTCATTCTTCTTTTCATTCTTCTTCTTCTTTTCATTCTTCTTCTTCTTTTCATTCTTCTTTTCATTCTTCTTCTTCTTCTTTTCATTCATCTTCTTCTTTTCATTCTTCTTTTCATTCTTCTTCTTCTTTTCATTCTTCTTCTTCTTCTTTTCATTCTTCTTTTCATTCTTCTTCTTTTAATTCTTCTTCTTCTTCTTTTCATTCTTCTTTTCATTCTTCTCATTCTTCTTTTCATTCTTCTCATTCTTCTTTTCATTCTTCTCATTCTTCTTTTCATTCTTCTCATTCTTCTTTTCATTCTTCTTTTCATTCTTCTTCTCATTCTTCTTTTCATTCTTCTTCTTTTCATTCTTCTCATTCTTCTTTTCTTCTTCATGAAAAGAAGCATGAGAAGAAGAATGAAAAGAAGAATGAAAAGAAGAAGAAGAATGAGAAGAAGAATGAAAAGAAGAATGAAAAGAAGAATGAGAAGAATGAAAAGAAGAATGAAAAGAAGAATGAGAAGAATGAAAAGAAGAATGAAAAGAAGAAGAAGAATGAGAAGAAGAATGAAAAGAAGAATGAGAAGAAGAATGAGAAGAATGAAAAGAAGAATGAGAAGAATGAAAAGAAGAATGAAAAGAAGAAGAAGAAGAATGAAAAGAAGAAGAAGAATGAATGAAAAGAAGAATGAAAAGAAGGAGAATGAAAAGAAGAATGAGAAGAAGAATGAAAAGAAGAAGAAGAATGAAAAGAAGAATGAGAAGAAGAATGAGAAGAATGAAAAGAAGAATGAGAAGAATGAAAAGAAGAATGAGAAGAAGAAGAAGAAGAATGAAAAGAAGAAGAAGAATGAAAAGAAGAATGAAAAGAAGAAGAAGAAGAATATTTTCATTCTTCTTATTCTTCTTTTCATTCTTCTTCTTCTTCTTTTCATTCTTCTTCTTCTTTTCATTCTTCTTTTCATCCTACTTCATCCTACTACCTTCTGAGGATGAAGAGGAAGAAGAAGAAGAAGAAGTAGGATGAAAATAAGAAGAATTCCAAGCCCGCAAAAAGTGTATCTGCAGAGCTCCTCTATTCTGCAGATACACTTAGAGGAGCTCTGCAGATACACTTTTTGCCGGTTTGGAATTCTTCTTATTTTCATCCTACTTCTTCTTCTTCTTCTTCTTCTTCATCCTCATCCTCGGAAGAAGAAGAAGAGGATGAGGATGAGGATGAAGAAGAAGATGTAGGATGAAAATAAGAAGAATTCCAAGCCGGGAAAAAGGTTATCTGCAGAGCTCCTCTATTCTGCAGATACACTTAGAGGAGCTCTGCAGATACACTTTTTGCCGGTTTGGAATTCTTCTTATTTTCATCCTACTTCTTCTTCTTCATCCTCAGAAGAAGAAGAGGATGAGGATGAGGATGAAGAAGAAGAAGAAGAAGAAGTAGGATGAAAATAAGAAGAATTCCAAGCCGGCAAAAAGTGTATCTGCAGAGCTCCTCTATTCTGCAGATACACTTAGAGGAGCTCTGCAGATACACTTTTTGCCGGCTTGGAATTCTTCTTATTTTCATCCTACTTCTTCTTCTTCTTCTTCTTCTTCTTCATCCTCATCCTCAGAAGAAGAAGAGGATGAGGATGAGGATGAAGAAGAAGAAGAAGAAGTAGGATGAAAATAAGAAGAGTTCCAAGCCGGCAAAAAGTGTATCTGCAGAGCTCCTCTAAGTGTATCTGCAGAATAGAGGAGCTCTGCAGATACACTTTTTGCCGGCTTGGAATTCTTCTTATTTTCATCCTACTTCTTCTTCTTCTTCTTCATCCTCATCCTCTTCTTCTGAGGATGAGGATGAGGATGAAGAAGAAGAAGAAGAAGAAGAAGTAGGATGAAAATAAGAAGAATTCCAAGCCGGCAAAAAGTGTATCTGCAGAGCTCCTCTAAGTGTATCTGCAGAATAGAGGAGCTCTGCAGATACACTTTTTGCCGGCTTGGAATTCTTCTTATTTTCATCCTACTTCTTCTTCTTCTTCTTCTTCTTCTTCCTCTTCATCCTCATCCTCATCCTCTTCTTCTGAGGATGAGGATGAAGAAGAAGAAGAAGTAGGATGAAAATAAGAAGAATTCCAAGCCGGCAAAAAGTGTATCTGCAGAGCTCCGCTAAGTGTATCTGCAGAGCTCCGCTAAGTGTATCTGCAGAGCTCCGCTAAGTGTATCTGCAGAGCTCCACTAAGAAATAGCGGAGCTCTGCAGATACACTTTTTGCCGGCTTGGAATTCTCCTTCTTCTCATCCTTCTTCTTCTTCTCATCCTTCTTCTTCTTCTCATCCTTCTCCTTCTTCTCATCCTTCTTCTTCTTCTCATCCTTCTTCTTCTTCTCATCCTTCTCCTTCTTCTCATCCTTCTTCTTCTTCTCATCCTTCTCCTTCTTCTCATCCTTCTTCTTCTTCTCATCCTTCTTCTTCTTCTCATCCTTCTCCTTCTTCTCATCCTTCTTCTTCTTCTCATCCTTCTTCTTCTTCTCATCCTTCTTCTTCTTCTCATCCTTCTTCTTCTTCTCATCCTTCTTCTTCTCATCCTTCTCCTTCTTCTCATCCTTCTTCTCATCCTTCTCCTTCTTCTCATCCTTCTTCTCATCCTTCTCCTTCTTCTCATCCTTCTCCTTCTCCTTCTTCTCATCCTTCTCCTTCTTCTCATCCTTCTCCTTCTCCTTCTTCTCATCCTTCTCCTTCTTCTCATCCTTTTCCTTCTCCTTCTCCTTCTTCTCATCCTTCTCCTTCTTCTCAACCTTCTCCTTCTTCTCATCCTTCTCCTTCTCCTTCTCCTTCTTCTCATCCTTCTCCTTCTTCTCATCCTTCTCCTTCTCCTTCTCCTTCCTCATCTCCAAGGGCATTTAAATTAAAGGTACAGTGTTCTGCACTAATTTAAAGGCTCTCTGAAGCCTAGAAACCCTTTTTATAAGTTAAATTCGTAGCGAATAAATTCGCATCGAATCGAATTTCTTCCTCAAATTCAGCGAATCAGCCGAATCGAATTTTTGAATAATTCGCTCATCTCTACTGGTGACCAATAGAAAATTGCATGTATACTGAGATGATGCAATATTAGCCTTTAATTGCATCACTTCACTGCATAAAAGCTGCAGTATCTGTAGCTGATTGTAGTTCGACAGCGCCTTTACATTTCGTTTATATAGGCTACTCAGTAATGCCTCAAACTTGTGTGAATAAAGCAGATAATTTCTGCTATATCTGCGGTGAAATAACTTTTATCTCACAAAAAAGGAGGATAACAGGAATGATTAAGAAAGCCTACAACTTGTATTTTGGCTGCAAGATAGGAGACCAGGACAAGAGCTGTGCACCACATATATGCTGCAATTCTTGTGGGACGGCACTGGAGCAATGGTTGAATGGAAAAAAGGCATCTATGCCTTTCGCTGTGCCAATGATTTGGAGAGAGCCAACAGATCATGTTAGTAATTGTTACTTTTGTATGGTGCCTCCAATTGTAAAAGGGCTAAATAAGAAGAAAAAGTTATCTGTGCACTATCCAAATATTCCATCGGCAATACGTCCAGTTCCTCATGGAGAGGGGCTACCAATTCCTAAAGCACCAGAATCCTTCGTGGTTGAGTCAAGTGAGGAAGAACCTGAAGCGTGTAGTCACGTGCAGTTGTAAGAGATAGCCCTTTCCTCGATTACAAGAGAAAAGCCAAGAGAAGCAAAACCGACACAAACTGAAGACAAAACTAGTGAGAATCCTAAGTATTAAAATGATTCAACTTAGCTTATGGCTATAATTTTTCTTGGTAATCCTATGCAATATATTATGCCATTTAGGCTTTGTTATGTAGTCAATATCACTTGCTTTATATTTGTGGAAAGACATCTATCTATATAATTATTGTGCATTATGTAGTCATTACGCCTAGAGTAGAAAACTTTCCGTTTACAGAAAAACTAGAGCCAATTGACAAATTTCATCGTTATATTTGAACTCAGAATGTGAAATTCATTAAGAAATGGATCCTTTCGTTTCCAAAACTGGCAAAAAATAAAAATTTGTTGAACAGTGTAATTAAAGCAAATTCACCCATTCATCCATTCATGTCACCATGATTTATTTTGTTGTGAAACCACAATGACACCCCCCCCCCCCCATCATTTCTAGCCACAGCTATCTTGAGTACGGTAAGGTAGTATTTACTTCCTTGAATCAATCTTCCCTTATCTCAGGCATACAAGCAGGAGGGCATACTTAGCTGAGAAAGCCCCTCCTCCCCACCACCAGATGAAAGGGAAACAAATGCCCATGAGGACTCCTGGGATGTATGACATCATTTTGGCATAAGCCGGAAAGCAAATGAAGGAATGTAGAAAAAAGGTTTTAAAATAAAGAAATATATTGTTCATTAATATATATTTACTAATGTTAAGAGACCAACCAGACTAACTATGTAAAAATGGTTAATGTTAATTAAGAAAGTTTAGTTCCTTACTTTTTTTCAGTGATAATGGATACCAATACAAACAGAGAGGTGAATCTCCCAAATGGTGACATCAATAGAAACTTAACAAAGGGTCTAACTGTTCCCCACACTATCCAAAAGTAAAATAAAAGGTTTTGCCTGGAGATACACTTTAAATGTTATTAAACCCTTAAATAAAGAAAATTATGCAGTTCTGCAGACCTCAGCATTTACCATGGGGTTTTGTTTTCAGCCTGTGGTTGCCTTAAATTTGATGTCTCCAAACCTCCCTTCTCTGGTTCCTGTCTTTAAGTAGCTTGATCCCTTTATAGAATCCCATGGAGCCACCTTTGCTTTCTCTGCTGCCACAGTGGATGATTTTATTATTCCATAGAAGGAGTTAGTCTCGGGGAAAAAGCCATACCTTTTTCTCCCCATCTCCCTGTGAGTGATTGACATTGGCTGGAGCCTGCACTGTCCCTTGTTAGTGCACTATGTTTGCGAAGCACTAACAGAAAGTTTAGGGAAGAGGTGCAGTGGACCTGGAGCTGGTGGTGGTGCTATATTAGTAATGTTTGTGTATTATGTCCAGATTTATGGATTTGGGGGATGATTGATGTGAGGCTAAGAATGCATTTATTTAAAAACAATGGGGGTTTTAATATTACTTTGCTCTCTAGCAAATCAAGTTATACCTCCTACAAACTTTTGCTAGGCAAAAAAAATTAATATTACTACTATTATTAAGATTACTATACATTTAAAAAATAATTTGTCAGCAGCCTCTCACTTATCAGTTGTTAAATGGTTTACCTGTAACTCCTGGTAAAACATGCCGGCCTAACCTGTTGGCAATCACATTGCAGGCTACATTCTAATGCTCAATAAGAATACCCAGCCTATGACAGCAAATATTTTTTAAATCCACATTGGAACATTTGTAGTTTGTACCTTTGTACCTTTGCTGTTTTTCACGAAAAAAAAAAAACACTTCAGTTAGTCAATGCCTAATTTTATCATAAATAATATTGCAGTTGTCTTTGGATCCGCCATAAATCAACCTGTGTATGGCCAACACAGGAATCACATGCAATAATCGTGTAGTCACAATAAATTTAATTTTGCTTTTTTTTACTATGGAGAAGTGAATGCAATTTATAGATATTAACTTTTCTAACATAACATCTACTCATTTTTTGTGCCAATAGTAGAACTTAAAATGAACCTATCATTAATATTGACAAATCATAGGAATCAATAGGGCACATGTCAACATGATCAGTTACATTGTTTTGCCATAGATAAAAACAAATGATGCTTCTCAGCAAAGGCCACTAGGAGCATTATGGGCTTCAAATCATTAGGCACCAAATCAACAAGGTACAACCATTACGGCTGCCCCTATGTATGTATATAGCTACCCACTATGCATAGAAGCAAGGTTCTTGCTTTTTAGAATTATATACAGTATATCAAGTTGATCGCTTTCACATGCATCTGAAAAAAAACACAGAGCTTCTATTTAACACTGCATATATTTGCTGTTCTCTAATCAAATGTGAAAATGTGTACTTTAACAGCTTGCCATCTGCTCTATAGCAGAAATACTGCTACGGGGCGACACGTGCTGCCATTCACGGCCTCAGCTGTCAATCACTGGGTCCCAGGCGGTGATTACTTGCCCGCACCCAGTGATCGCAGAGCATTACCGACGGGGGAGAGAACTGTATGTAAACACTATAGTTCTCTCCTCTCTCACCTCTATTACCCATGAGGGGAGAGAACTGTATGTAAACAATACAGTTCTCTCCCCTGTCAGCTCCTGCACACTGCTTTGTATGGCTCTGTATAGCAGAACCATACAAAGCAGTGTTCTTACAGTGAAGCACACACACACACAGCACATAATGTGAAACCGCACACAGTTAACCCTTTGATTGCCCCAGATATTAACCGCTTCCTACCCAGTGCCATTAATATGGTGTCAGTGCTTTTTTTTAGCACTGATCACTATATTGGTGTCATTGGGGATGTCAGTGACACCAAGTCATTTTCCCCCCAGTGTCAGAATGCCCACTGCAGTCCCACAGTGCCGCTATAAGTCGCTGATCGCCGCCATTACTAGTAAAAAAAAATGTTTTTAAAAATTCCAGTATATATACCACCATTTGAAAACGCTATAACTTTCACGTAAAGCAATTCATTTACACATATTGGGATATTTTTTAGCATGTAGCAAAATACAAAATGCAAGCAAAATGCAAAATACATTTTGGCCTAAATTTATTATGAACATTGATTTTTTAAATTTTTTTACTGACCATGTTTAAGAGCAAAAAGTCAAAAATATCGTTTTTTTTCCTCAAAATTATCACTTTTTTTATAGCGCAAAAAATAAAAAATGCACAGGCAATCAAATACCACAGAAAGAAAGCTCATTTGGGTGCAGCGTTGCATGACCGCACAATTGTCAGTTAAAGTAGCGCAGCGCCGTAACGCAAAAAATTACCTGGTCAGGAAGGGGGGTAAATCCTCTGGAGCGCAAGTGTTTAATAGATGTAAAAACTGTTTTGAATGTTAGTTTATTTCAATGGTATCCTTGAGTGCTAGGAACGCACACATTTTCCAGAAAAAAACATTTCTGGATAGCGTAATACAGGGCTAGGAACTGTGTCACGTTTTGTTGGCCCGATTGGGAAGATTCACCCTCTCTAATTGTGCTGGTTCCCATTGTCACAGGGATAAAAAGTAATGGAAAACCAATCTTTAATGGAACAGAAGGTGAGAGCTCTTCTAATGGGACACCTTTTTTGGTGACAGCTTTCTAAGGCAACTGTAATCTGAAAGCACCACACTTCATGCGGTGCTTTCAGCATAGGATTATGGAGCAATCTCTCTAATGAGACAGCAAAAAAACCCTGGCAGGTGCTCTAACCATTCCCTATGATGTGACCCACGATAAATGTTTAGGGGCTCCCGCTCAGGCTGACAAGGTCCGATGAATTGGATGCCACTGACTAGTGAGGGTGCATGCTGGGGAAAGGTTCATTCAGACCATTGTAGAAATAGGAAGAGATAACTGGTCACCGCATACCTTGCCCAGCCCAAATGGTTAGCAGGTAAAAGCATCCTCAGCTTGATTTATCCAGGCCACACCCCCAACATGTTTCGCCCCACCCTGGGGCTTAATCATGGAGATTCCCTATGCTATCCAAAATTTAATCTCCAACTCCGGACTGTTTTTTTATCCCCTTGCTGGTTGTAAGGCGAAACAGCAGCTCTTGCTGCAGCACTCGCCTAAAACCTGAAGCTATCCCTTGCAGTACTTCTTTCCCACTACAAGACTTAGGATGTGATTGCATGGCATCAGTGACCCTCCCCCGGAGGAGTCGTCACCAAGGTATCTTGCTTTCACAGGGTAAAGATGTAGAAAGTAGCACCAAAGTCAGTAACTGATGGTGCCCCAGATGGGGAGAAGGTATTCACCTGATTGGGGACAAAGCCTAGAGTTAGACTTAAAGCAAGTTTTGAGTAAAGATACACTTTAATAGACAGCAGTGTATAAAGGTTGATTTTATCACTAAGTAATATGACCTGTAATGTGTCTAGACTTACATTTATATGTGACTATTGAGGAGTGGGGTTGGGAAGCCCTGATTTATTTTAACATTGTTGGGAACGCCAAATGTGAGAGTAGGAGATGACTGACATCCACAGCCAGCAAATTACAGACAATCTTTATCAAGCTCTAATAGAGGTCTCCTGATTCTAATCCCATTCACCGTTCAAAGCCGTGAAGAAAGGGGAGGCATTTTCACCAACATTCTTTGCATTTATTTGATGCTGCAAACCAATACACCATGAAAAAAGACTTCTGAATATTATGATCTTCTGTACTAGGCTCTTCTAAATATTCACTCAAGAGTTTATCATCTTCAGAGCCCCCTTTTAGTTGTGATCAGAGAGATAGCAGCCTTGGACCAAAACAAAGTCCACCTACATTGGATATAAAGCGTTTACACACACCCCTGTTAAAATGTCAGGTTTCTGTGATGTAAAAAAATGAGACAAAGATAAGTAATTTGAGAACTTTTTCCACCATTACTGTAACCTATAAACTGTACAACTGTAATAAAATAATATGGTTGCATAAGTGTGCACACCCTTAAACTAATACTTTGTTGAAGCACATTTTGATTTTATTACAGCACTCAGTCTTTCTGGGTATGAGCCTATCAGCATGGCATATCTTGACTTGGCAATATTTGCTCACTCTTGCAAAAACACTCCACATCTGTCAGATTGCGAGGGCATCTCCTGTGTACCCCATTGACCAGACATATGAAGAGATTATGGTGTCACATGTACCATACAGCCAGTACTTGCCAGATATTCCTGCAGCTCCTTTAATGTTGCTGTAGGCCTCTTGGCAGCCTCCTGACCAGTTTTCTTCTCGTCTTTTCATCAATTTTGGTGGGATGTCCAGTTCTTGGTAATGTCACTGTTGAGACATATTTTCTTCACTTGGTGATGACTGTCTTCACTGTGTTCCATGGTATATCTAATGCCTTGGAAATTCATGTGTACCCTTATCCTGACTGATATCTTTTAACAATGAGATCCCTCTGATGCTTTGGAAGCTCTCTGTGGACCATGGCTTTTGCTGTAAGATGCGACTAAGAAAATACCTACTAGAACAGCTGAACTTTATTTGGGATTAATCAGAGGCACTTTAAATTGTGGCAGGTGTGTACTGACTCCTATTTAACATGATTGTGAATGTGATTGCTTAATTCTGAACACAGCTACATCCCCAGTTATGCAACCGCAATATTTTAGTGTTTTATGTTTACTTCCCCCCCTAAAAGATTTCAGTTTGTTTTTTTGTTTCAATATTTTTATTAGGAAAGTTTTGTTTTTAAGAATATTACAAGCTAAAAATACGCCCTCGCAGGGGCAGAGCAGAACAATAACATATAAACAGAGACATCCTGCTGACTTGTATTAGTCAAATAACAAAATGTCCAATTACATCAAGAAGGGATGGCAAAAAAACTAGTTCAGTTTGTTTTCAATTGAGTAATACAGGTTATAGGTCACACTAAAGGTAGAAAAATTTCTGAAATGATTTAGCTTTGTCTCATTTTTTTTTACATCACAGAAACCTGACATTTTAACAGGGGTGTGTAGACATTTTATATCCACTGTACACTATGGGGTTGATTTGGGAGAGTGCAAAATCTGGTGCAGCTCTACAAAGCAACCAATCAGCTTCCAGGTTTTATTGTCAATGCTAAACTGAACAAGCTTAAGTTAGAAGATGATTGATTACTATGCACAGCTGCATCATTTTTAGTAAATCTCCCTCTATACCTTCATTATGTATCAGCATCTTTGAAGGAAGATGCACCCCACTCTATATCAATCAGAACCAAGCCTCATTTCTTTTGGTCCAGTGCTATCACACACACACCATCCACTAAATGTATGAAAATAAATTGTGCAGATTCATAATGATTTGAAAATGCTGTCTGTAAAGTATGCAAATTTTAGTTGTTAATGCAGGAAAAAAAAACTTTTTCTTTAAATCATTGCCCTCAGTTTACTGATATTGACTGTATTAGCATACTTTAGTAAATCTTGACATATGCGATTCACATGGTGGGAATGACACAGTATTTGAAATCTTCAATACCTTTGGAGAGAGATGAATATATGACGTCTACCATTATTGCTGTTATTGCTGATTTTTTGCTCTTTTTTTTTTTCTACAAGGACAAAAATAAAAATCCTCACTCGAATTCAGGGATTTTCTCCCCCCACAGGACACCTTACGGATACATCAAACTGGCAATGTTAGCAATCTAATCACAAACCTGTAATTCTGTGGACAACAATTTCTTATTGTGAACAGTATTGCAGCTTTTATGTTCATTTAGGTCAACTGAAGATTGCTGATGCACCATATGTTTCAGGCCAGGAATGATGGATGATATCCTCTGGTGCCCAGCCCTAAGTGATTGCAAAGATTGAAGACACACAGTTCACTTAGGATTGCTTACCATTACATCGAGTAATCAGTATGGTAGGGAAACCCATGCACTTTATGTCACCTCTTCAAATGTCTTACTTTCTTAAAGGACAGTATGCTTCAGATATATTCGCTGTCAGTGTTTATAATAGAATGGGAATGTGTATTGTCATGCAACACATGGAACTTCATATGGCTAAATAATGTTGACATATTTGCATCTGAGGCAGGCTGTGCATTTGCTGGCAGGCTTATTTTCGGCTCCCAGTGAACCCCGGAGCATAGGCAAAGAGGTACAATGACAGGGTTAAGGCAAAGAGCAATTATGCACCTGCTCTGCACAGAGCACAGAGGATTGTGTCATATTACTGTCACTCTGTGAAAAGGAGTCACGTTTAGAAGTAATGATTAGGGTTCGTCTACAGCAGGACAGGCAGACGCATTTTTAAACGCAGTTTGACTGCATATGCAAGAAAAATTATGTATTTTAATGAACCTAGTTTACACCATTATAGTGCTTTCATGTGCCCTTAAAAAAAGTACAGCTTGTTTTGCACATAAACATACCGGAACGCATGAAAATCACATGAATACAGTTGTAAATGCAACTCAGTAAAAAAAACACTGCAGGTACACCACAAATGCTTTACAAATACATGTAAATGACAATACGACACTGCACACTGAATGTGTACACTGCGGTGTAAAAGAACCAATAAAGCAGACTGATCATTTAGTTATAAGAAATTATACAAAACTGATATGCTTACATCACTGACACTCTTCCCTGCAGTGATGGCAACATCTTCCTTATATACAATCAAAGGTGTATTGTTCTTGATTCTGATGCCAGCCTGCTAATGTGACAGTACAAAAAAAAAAAAAATTGTACAAAAAAAATCTTATAGGAGCCAATGTTAAAGGCATAGAAGCTTGAAGCATGTGTTTGGCAGACTTAAAACAGGTTTGGACTCCACTCAGAGGTCGTGCCTACACCAATCGCCCTGCAGGTGGACAAACAGCTCATTCAAAACCAGAATGCTAGAATGAGATCAGCAGCTGCAATGGAACAGGAGCAGTACACGCCAATCTGAAGATTCACATGCACAAATAAGAGCACCAAACAAAAAAAAAATCAGACAGCCCATACATTTTTAATGTTGATATTTGTTCGCAAACAGACAACAAAGAACATCAAGCT
This sequence comes from Staurois parvus, assembly GCF_062004578.1. Taxonomy (NCBI): domain Eukaryota; kingdom Metazoa; phylum Chordata; class Amphibia; order Anura; family Ranidae; genus Staurois; species Staurois parvus. Next base: position 1,200,622 of record NW_028318332.1, read on the forward strand.
CATTTCAGAGGCTCAAATATTTCACTCTTTCTCAGGGCTTTGAGGCATCTAAAGTAAAATGAAATATCAGATATGATAAAAACCAGTGAATCAATGAATCTGCATAGACAATGGTCTTTAGTGGACTTTGTGCACATGAAGGTTATTAAAACAGATCTTTGAAAAATTTCTGACATATCCTCATATACAACAATATTATAATTGCTCAAAAAAAGCTTTCTCTTATTTTTTAAAGAAACATTCCAGACAAGTGACTTTGCCTAGGCTGAGAGGGTGTCATCTGCTGTCTGCTGCAGGCAGAAGGAAGCATTTTCTCAGCTTTTGCATCCCCAGTGATAAGACTACAACACTGTAAAGTTGTAGCAAGCTGCAGCAGAGACCCACCATCATAGTACAGGACCTTGGATAGTGCCTGATGGCTCTGTCCTTTGACAAATACCCATACAAATGATTTTCTATGCTAACAGGTGCTCCCGAAGGGCATGCTGTATGAACTGTATGTAGCCTGAGCTACATACAGTATACAGCACTGTGTTCGGGCAGTGGGATGCAAACTACTCCTCCTGCTCTTACAACCAAATTGAATTGAGCTGAGCTCTTCTTAGCCATTCACAGGCAGATTTGTATTTCCTGAATGAAAACAAAGCTTCGTCTGACTGGCTGAGGTGTAGAGATGGTGAGATGACATCATGATCTCTGCCTCAGCCAATCAGAGGAAGCTTTGTATTCACAAAATACAAAGTTTCCCATAAATGACTAAACTGTGCTCAGCCCAGCTCAGTTTTGTTCCAGGAGTGGAATATGAAGTTTGTGTCCCACAGATGGAACACAGCACTGTATATTGTATGTAGCTGAAGCCTCATGCAGTTCATATAGAGCACCCAGCGGGCATACTTGTTAGTGTAGGAAATAGTTCATTTGGGTCAGGTCACCCAGCCAAATTAGTTAAAGTTATGGGAAAGCTGGAGATCAGCTTTAAACTTTAGATTTAATATAAATACAGAATATCCACTTCAATTTAAAATCTGATTATCTAGGAGATTTTAGACACCAGTGACCAATGAAGACTGTAAATTAAATGTCTAATTAAGGCACAATAAAATAGGAATAGAGAGAAAGATATTTATCGTTTTACTGGAATATGATTTGAAATTTTGAAATGGCCAATGGTCTGTTCACATCTGAATAGTTTGTATTTTAGTGTACTTTTAAAAGTGGTGTTTTTTAGGCAAGAACAGAACAAGTTTTAAAGTAAGGGAATGGCTGCAATCTCTTAGAAGTGTTTTTTTTTGCTGCCTGTGTCCCATTAGGGTGATTCTCATTCACTTCTTGTCTCAAGACACAAGGAAGTGAGAGAGGATTTCTGCAAAGTACATAAAAGCATTTGTTAAGTCCCTTGCACATGGGACATCTAGCCCCTGTTCATGCAGTCCTGGTGTTTCGTTGCACCAGGGATGCAGAATAGCAGCATGTAGCCCTGCTGCCTGTAGCCTGTCAAAGTCTGTAGTAGAGAACAAAAGAAAAGAGCGCACCAACCTTGCGCATTACCTCAGTAAACAATTCATGTATTTATTGATAAATTATACTCACAAGAGTAGCAGTAAAAAAGGCATACAACATCCAAAACCAACACAGGGTTAGGAGACACGTGCGAGTTCCATTCAGAAAGGAGATAGACTCTTGGTAAAGCTGACGCATTTTGAAGAGAGATCCCTTCTTCCTCATCTCTAGTCACAAAGAGATTAATTATCCCTAAGTATAGTGTTGCTCTATGGCCATGGCCCAGCCCGCCCTTGTGAGTAGGACGGCTTTGTTGGGGGGGGGGGATTTATTTTTGGCGGACCAAACGTGCCACAAAAATTCATAAAATACAAAGTGTATGAAGCATATTTATAAATATAAAATGATGATATGATATGTCAAAGTCTATGGCAAGATGAAATACACTGCAGCTGGACAGAGCTAAATGCTGTACCAAGTGGTACACATGTTTAGACCCGTGCCTCACCCCTCAGGGCTGGCTGAGAGGGGAGCTGAACACAGACAGTGTTTTCATCTTCATGCATAGAATGCATGAAGGTAAAAAGTTTTTAGCCTTTAGAACCATTTTAAGTGGGATTATGCTGAGGATAGCCAATAGGAGCCGTAAGTCCTTCAGTTCAAATCACCTAATTACAGCAGTTCCAGTCAAAAAAACTGATTTACTTCTCACCTTAGAGACTTTGGTGGAGACTTATAATACTTCCTTTGTACTCTTGTAGCCAAGTCAGAAATGTTGGTAAAAACATGGGTACAGCTAACATACAGAGCATACTATATACAGTATCCAATATGCAAGAAGCTACTAGCTTATTCACTCACTGTCATTACTAGACACAGAATAACGGTTTCTGTAGTAAAAAAAAAACAAAAAAGAAAAAGGTGAAACTAATGTAAAACTGCCCCAACATATTCATGGACCCGTAGCAGAATAATGTATTGGTGGTATTTCTGGCACTGATGAATAACATATCAATTTGTACTCATAATAATATTTCCATACAATTTGATTTATACATATTGACCCTAAATAGCTTTTACTAAACCATTTAATGATTTTCACCAGACTCACAACATATAAACCTACTACCCAACTAGAGATGAGAATGAGGGACACCTTTTACTACAAAGTAGGTAGACAAGGGACCACCTTTGCCATGTTCCAAATATGTAGATCAGTGATGATTGGCTAAACCCGCAAATGCTTTTTACCCCACTACCCCAATGCACATGCATTGATTCCCACATTAGGTCAACCCAATCATTTGATTGGGCTCTCCAACACACAGAAGTTATACCAAAGAATTGCATATACCTTTTCTTTCAGAACCATGATTTAATAAAAAAAAAAAAAAGCTTGCGCACGACAGCACATGATTACCATGCATTGTGCTGAACACCAATGCATGTGCATTAGCAAGTTATGTCCAGGTGCTATCAAGACTAAATCATGCATGGGGTTCTCACCAAACAAATACGCTTAGCTCAGCCTCATGGCTGTTCTCTTGTGGAGCAGGTGCTGGTCTCCGAGCTGGGCACCTCTCAGCGCTATCCACTTGATACTCAAAAAAGTCATGGCTGGAGTCCACACATAATCTGCAGCAAGGGTTTGTAAGCAGAATGGTATACTTTTACATAGTTACATTAGTCCAGCTTGGACTAATGTAACTATGCATATACCACCTGGCTGATGCCCCGGGAAACTGGAAATCACTGAAGTAGACACTGCTACTTCAGTGAACTCTATTAGCTTTTGGGTTCTGTGCTAAGTGGCTGCACTCCTGCTTACTGAACACCGGGGGTCAGCTGGCAGAGACATTCAGAGCATGCCTTGCATTTTCTGAATAAAGCGTTGTGTGATTGGACAATGTGTAGAGCATGACATCACTTGTCCACTTCCTCCAATCAGAGAACACTTTGCATTCATTCAGAAAATGCAAAGCATCCTCTGAATGCCACCCATTCGGAGCATCCATTATCCTATGTTCAGTAAGCAGGCATGCAGACGGGACCGGGAAACAAGTGGAGATCATGGTAGCAACGGTGTCTACACCAGTGATTTCCAGCTTCCAGGGGCATTGGTCAGGTATGGTAATACATAGTTACATAAGTCCAAGCTGGACATACGATGCCTGGAATTCAAAAAACATACGATTCCTGGAATTCTTCTTTAAAGTGGTTGTTAAGGTAAAAGGTATTTTAGCTTAAAGTGTTAGTAAACCCAGGACCCTGCATCTATTATATCTGGTCTCCCACAGTACACACAACATGAACATGCAATTATTTTAGTAAATATAAACTGCTAAATACCTTTTCTCTTCAGCAGTATACAGCAGTCTTGTGAATTCTATCAGTGTCCATCAGAGCACTAGTTAAAGCTTGCAGGAGGAATTTTCATTCTGCTCTGACTGTCCTATGAGGCTGCATAACCCCTGACCCTTTGTCTGGACAGCGCTGATTGGCCCCTGTGCTGATCACATACACACTCCCAAAGAAAAAAAAAAACTTTCTAGCAATACACACTCAACTGAGCATGTGACCCCTAGAGCTCTGTTCTATCAGCAGATGGACTGGGGACAGTAAAAGAAGGGGAGGATCAGAGAAGACAAGATCAAACAGCCTTTTTACACAATGCAGAGGATTAACTCCTTAGGCTCTACAGTGAGTATAACAAGCATGATTTACAGCATATACAGACTGATTTTACTGTTGTGGGTTTAGTAACATTTTAATGCATTCTAAGCATTAAAGTAAAAAACCTTTTAAGCCCCCCCTAAATACTCACCTGAGTCTGATCTCAGTCTAGCGCTATGCATGTCTGCAGCAGCTCTTCTCCCCTCTCCTATCTCTCACAGGCTTGCCATTGGCTCCTGCTGCCGTCTGTCAAAACCTGTGAGCAGAGAGCAGAGGGTGGGGTCAGGCGACGCTGTGTGTCTGAATAGACATAAACAGCCCAGCTCGGGAGCAAGCCTGCACGTGTGCCCCCATAAGTAGTGGTGGAGGGGCCAGGAGCGCTGGTGGACCCCAGAAGAGGAGGATCGAGTCTGCTCTGTGCAAAACCACACACACAGAGCAGGTAAGTATGGAATGTTTGTTATTTTAATGAAAAAATATTTGAATGTCACTTTAAATTAGATTTTTTTTTTTCTTATAAGCAACTGAGAAAGTAAGAGGTACAAACAGGTTTAGGCTGCATTCACACTTGAGCGTTTTGTAGCTTGAAGCTCGAAGCTCCAAAAAAGCTCAAACCCAAAAAAATCAATTGTTCTCTATGGTGCCTGTTCACATCTGATCAGGCAAACAGGAGCCATAGAGAACAATTGATTTTTTAACATCTTCATGCCTAAGGGTAAAACAAATATTAACGCCTAAGTACAATTTTGCAACTTACTAACATGTGTTAGTAAAACCGTATATATATCATCACAACTACTTTGTACATTCAGATGAATTATACCTTGTTTTTTTCAGGACAAATTGGGCTTTCATTTGGTGGTAAATGGTAATAGATATCTCCTGATGTTTTTTATTATCAAAGGAAAACTGGCCCAAAATAGTAAAAGAAAATCATTTTTTAATTTAGCTGTGTGTTTCTTGTTACTGCCATAACCTACCACCAAAGAACAACCCAAGATACATTTTCCAGCTCTTGACAGTGACAGCGACACCATATATGTGTATGTTATTTGTTGTTTGTACCAGTACTACAGCCCAGAAACAATAGTGCGCATTTTGTTTTGTTTTTTAACCTAAAACACACTGACACTGATACCAATTTAAAAGACAGAAAAAAAAATCCTGACCTTTGACCTTGACCTAAACACTAACCCTTGCACTGAACTAGATCAAACCTTCATCTAGGTATTTTTCATTTTTTTTTTTTTTTTTTTTTAAATAATTATTTATTTTTTAACAAACAGGTTTTTTTATTCTCTATGCAAGGAGAGAGAGATACAATGTATCTCTCTCCTCCATTCAGAGAGAAAAAAAACAAGGGGAGCAGGCTGTACAGTGACTGATCACTGTGATAGCCAGTCAGAGGCTATCACAGTGATCATGTGACCAGGAATTGGGAGTTCCTGGTCCTGATCGTTAGAACAGGACCCGGAACTCTCAGTGAGACCACGTTCTGTGTGCTGAGAGCATGCTGTGTGGCACGCTCCCAGCAGAGTCAGGCACGCAAATATGCAGCCCCACGGAAAAAATCCCAGTCCTGTGAGGCCGCATATTTGTATGATGTTGGCGTCAAGGGGTTGAGTTTGAGCGTTTTTTGAGCTTCAAGCTACAAAACGCTCATGTGTGAAAGCAGCCTAAGGCTCCATGTACACAGGACACTTCTGAACGATGGAAACTGACTGCCGGAAAACGTAGGTTAAAAAACGCCTGTTTAGCCACGTTTGCATACCGCGTTTATGAGCGTTTGTGTTTAGAAGCGTTTTTTAAAGATAAACTCAGGAGAACTTCCAAAATGCCCAGAATGCACTGAAAAACAGTAAAAAATTAACTATTTCAGACATTTTGAGAGAAATAGAGAGAGCAGATGCAGAGAGAGCAGTATATGTTGCGATGACCTGTCTTTTTTTTTTTTTGTGGTGTTTGGATGCGTTTCAGCTCATTTCTGTGCAGAAATTATTGAACATATTTTCTTTCATGTGAAACCTCAAAGTATGGTGTACCAGGTCCATTTGAGTCCCGGGAAAACACTTTGCATGCATTTTTCATGATGAAAAAAGGCTCTGGACAGCATCTGGAAATGGAAGAGTTAAAAACATTTTCCAAACGCGGATAGCTGCGTTTACACGCTTTTACAAGCGTTTGGCTTTTGAAACGGTGATAAAATCTACTCCTGAACGCAAGTTTGGTGCGTGAAAAAAAAGACTGTAAACTCAACTGCTTGTAAACGACTCTAATGACATGCCACCAGCACTGGAAAACGCAACTGTACTGGGAACCAAGGTTCCCATGCAAGCTGCATTTTCCAAAGAAGTGCAGGGACTTCTTCCCTGCGTGTCATGGGCACCGGACTCGTGCCCGTGCAAAACGCAGCCCGCAGGGCCGCATATATGTGAACCGGAGGTAAGTGTGAAACAGCACCTCCAAATAATGGACAGTTGGGAGCTATACTGTATATAAAAAGAATGGTGCATATCCCATATAACACATGAACCTAGGTGGAAATTTACCTGCTTGTGAAGACTGCGAGATCCTATTTAATTTAGGGCTGCACAGTGGCTTAATGGTTAGCACATCGGCCTTGCAGTAAATGGGTCATGGGTTTGATTTCGCGGCCATGGCACCTCCTGCATGGAGTTTGCATGTTCTCCCTGTGCTTGCGTGGGTTTCCTCCGGGTACTCCGGTTTCCTCCCACACTCCAAAGACATGCTGGTAGGTGAATTGATTCCTGTCCAAATTGGCCCTAGTATGTGTATGTATGAATGTAAGTTAGAGACCTTAGATTGTACGCCCCTTGAGGGTTTAGGGACTGATGTGAATGTACAATATATATGTAAAGCGCGTGTAAATTGACAGCGCTATATAAGTACCTGAAATAAATACATTTGTTATCTGTCTCTGCCTGTTATTTACAGGAGCAGAGACATCGCTGGCTATTGTTTGTGCTAGCATTACATAATGACATCACTGGGTTATATCTACAACTGGCCACATAGCTCTGTGCATTAGAAAGCAGCAAAACCATGAATATAGTGCATCCTGAATCTGTTCTGTAATAAAGTAGCTGTTGATCTGTGGTCAGAGATCACCATAAAAGTCCTTGAGCTCCTTCACTTTATTTTGCAGAAAGGTCATCAGACAGCTTTGCATCATCTAACTCTATCAATCAAGGACCTCAACCACTGCTTTCTGCTGAAAGCCTTCCTGTTTGGCTCTGCTTTTCTTAGACAGCTCAATAACTTGTCTGTGAAGCTGTGATAAATGTGGCATGTTCTCTTAAACTGTTCATTTAACATTGGGCAGAATTTCAATACGCGTTCCCTTGCACAAAGCACTTTTTATTTTATGCATTTTTATTTACTCCGAATAATTGGCAAATCAACCTGCTCCTATCTGCACTTTTTTTTTCTTCTTCTTTACAAATTGGTTATGCATTTATTTATTTCTTTTTTAGGAGGCACATCAATTAGGAATGTCTTAGCCCGGTGGTGTTTGTAAGAATGCGTCCGAAGCTTTTGTAAAACGGCCTGCAATTGGGAGACTAATGCAGGCCATCTAATCCAAGTGTCTGCTATTAATGTTCCCTTCAAATGGTCCACATCGGGAAACGTCATTAAACAGTAACTTTCTTTCTTTCAGCCCGCTACACTTTGATCAAAGCTGAAAATGGGTTCAGCGTTGTTCTTGCAGAACAGTTGTCGATATCTCTAAACCATCCCATTTTTGCACAATTGTCTATCTCTGGAAGCAGGCCTGAAATAGAGCTATTATAGCAAATGAATAACTTCTCACTCGGAAAGAGGATGGCTCTTTCAAATCAGGTTGGGGGTCAATGGCAGGGCATGGCACAAGAGCTCACATTGCAGCTGCCTGCAAATGAGGTGCACCTAAACATGATGCAGGCACTTAGTCGGGAGTGGGGGGGGTGCAATCTACCTTTCCTTTCTAGGTAAGCTAAGTATGGACCACACACATTGCACGCTACAACCATCAGTCCCATAGCAATTGATTTGCCATGGATTTCTCTCTCTAGTTTAAAAGGGAATCTGTTGTGTGTAATATACAGTGACAGGACGGCAGAGCAAAATAAATCAATCAAGAAATCACTTAAAAAAAATCCTGCTGCTGTTGCCAGATGAGCAGCAGTGTAAAATCTGTAGTTTTGGTGCTATTTAGGTGCCCAGTAGCAGAAACCTAAATAGATGGAAACTCTCATCGCAGCTCGTTGTTTGTATACCATCTGGACTTGAATTTTGAAAATGATCATGACCATCCCGCCTTTAGTCTTGCAATACAACATTAGTTCCAGAGGAAACATTTTTTTTTGTTTTGTTTTCATTCCTGAGCCTGGGTTCACACTCATGCTATGTGGTACATCGCATGTGTATCGCACAGGAACCGCACCACATTCTTGTGTAAATCACATGCGATTTGTGTGCGGTGTGATTGGAGCCATACATTTTGTATGGCTCCAATCGCACCGCACCTGCACCAAAAAGGTGCAGGACCCCTTTTTGGGTTCGCACTAGAATCAGATCACATGGGTATTCACACCCATGTGATCTGATTCTGCACATCGTGCTGCATTTTGAGGATTGATTTCAGGGTGTTGTTAACTTAACATACACACCCGCAGCGGTTTGCATGAAAGGGGTGCGATTGTGATGCAGTGCGGAATTCGCACTGAAAACACTGCAAATTCTGCACGCATCAGTGTGAACCAAGGCTTAAAGTTATACTAAAGCTTTGTCTTTTTGAAAAAAAAAAATAACAAACATGTCATACTTACCTGCTCTGTGCAGTGGTGTTGCACAGAGCAGCTAGGATCCTCCTCTTCTCTGGTTCCCTGCTGGCGCTCCTGGCCCCTCCCTTCTGTCGGGTTACCCCATAACAAGCAGCTTGCTATGGGGACACCCGAGCAGGAACGCTCCTGAGCCGCAGCTCTGCATGTCCATTCACATACAGAGCCGAGGCTCAGGCCCGCCCTCTCCTGATTGGCTCACTGGCTGTGATCGACAGCAGCGGGAGCCAATGGCTCCCACTGCTGCCTCAATCAATTGGGAGTGAGAGTCCAAGGCTCTTGTGGACATCACTGGATCAGAATGAGCCTCAGGTAAGTGTTAGAGGGGTCTGGGGGGCTTCTATACACATAGAATGCATGAAGGTAAAAAACCTTGAGCCTTTACAACCACTTTAAGTAAATAATTTTGTTTCGTCATATTCGTTACGGAACAATTCATTATTTCGGAAGAGTATATATTTATTTTTCTGTATCAATTCATATTTTTGGAAGTTCTGTTATTCTTTTGTTATTCCGGAAGATTGGCTAGATTCGATTTACGTAGTTACTTAACCACTTGCCTTCATGAGGATTTACCCCCCTTAACCTCCTTAGCGGTTTTCCCGAGTGTAGCTCGGGGTAAAATTTGAGTACCAAGAGCGGTAACCCTGAGCTACACTCGGGCTTACCATGCGGCGTTGCTCTGGGGGTCCCTGCAGCACTTACCATGTCCTTCGCTCCCGCGATGTGTCCCCTGCAGCGTCCCCGGCCATCTCCTCCGGCCGATGCTTGCAGCCGGCTTCCGTGTTTCGGTCCCTGTGACGTCGGGACATACGGGCCGCAGTAAATTTGACATTTTTAAAAAATTTCATTTTTGCTGTCATTGCTGTTTCAATGCATTTCACATATATTTTCTCCCTACTGCTTTGTCCTGCGCTCTGCCTGCATTTTGACTGTTCTTTCTGCCTGGAAACTTAGAAAAGTCCATGGTGTCCAAAAAGCGTCCCTTTACGTCAAAAGCGGTTTTAGACCAGCTAGAGAACAGCGATAGTAAATCAGAACCACTTGCAGAATTGAGTGATAATGATTCATGGGGAAATTCGTCATCAGACACTGAAAACGATTTTGCGACTTTGCTCAGTGATGTGCGAACTTGGCGCTGTATTTCAAATTTCAGTGTTTTTGGTTTGATTATATTATTGAATTAAATTTATTATTATTATATTATTTTTTATGATTATTTATTAAATTATAATTTATGATTTCGTGTTTCAAGTTTTATCATATCTGGAATGTTTAATAGACTCTTGTTCGGACAGATTTCAGTGAGTTATTCCTAAAAATTACAGCCTACAATAAAAAACTACATATTTCCATGCAAAAAAATGGTACCGCTTTCAGCACAAAAAAGCGGAAAGAATCATACCGCCGAGGAGGTTAATGACCAGGCCTCTTTTTGCTACTCGGCGCTGCACTAATTCAACTGATAATTGCACGGTCATGCAATGCTGCACCCAAACGAAATTTACGCCTTTTTTTCACATAAATAGAGCTTTCTTTCAGTAGTCTTTGATCACCTGTGCACTTTCTATTTTTCACGCTATAAACAAAAAAAGAACAAAAATTTTGAAGAAAAATGTTATTTTTTACTTTCAGCTATAAAAAATATATAGTTAACTCAAAGTTAGTTATAAATTTAGGCCAAAATGTATTCTGCTACATGTTTTTGGTAAAAAAATAAAAAAAATCCCAATAAGTGTATATTGATTGCTTTATGTGAAAGTTATAGCATCTACAAACTATGGTATAGATACTGCAATTTACGCCATTTTTTTGCTATACAGCGCTGCGCTAGTTTAATGGACAATTGCACGGTCATGCAATACGGTACATAAATTAAGTTTTTGATCACCTGTGCACTTTTTATTTTCGTCGCTATAAACAGAAAAAGGTTTGAAGAAAAAAAATAGTTTTGAAAAAAAACAATATTTTCTCATTTCGGTCATAAGAAATATCCAAAAAAAACTAAAATTTTGTCAAAAATTTAGGCCAAAATGTATTCTGCTACATGTTTTTGGTTAAAAAATCCCAGTAAATGTATATTAATTGCTTTGTGTGAAAGTTATAGCTTCTACAAACTATGGAATAATGGAATTTACACAGCTTTTACTTTCTGACTGCCCATCACATTTCTGGAGGTGCTAAAATATCAGGATAGTACAAACACCCTCAAATGACCCCTTTTCGGAAAGTAGACACACTAAGCTATCTGCTGAGAGCCATATTGAGTCCATGGAAAATTTATTTTTTTCCACAAGTTTCTGGAAATGACAAAAAATGTTTTTTTTTTTTTACACAAAGTTGTCATTTAAATGATTTATTTCTCGCACAAGCCATGGGTATATGTGGAATTACACCCCAAAACACATTCTGCTACTTCTACCGAGTGTGGGGATACCACATGTGTGAGACTTTTTGGGAGCCTAGCCACATACAGGAGCCTGAAATCCAATGACCGCTTTGAAAGCCTGAAGGTGCGTAACTTCCTCATTACACATCCTCACTACCTATCACAGTTTTGAAGGCCCTGACATGCCACGATAGCACCAAACACCCCCCCCCCCCCATGACCCCTTTCTGGAAAGTAGACACCCCAAGGAATTTAAAAAGAGGCATGATGAGTATTTTGCAGATCTCATTTTTTCTCACAAGGATTTGAAATATAAAAAAAGAATAGAAAAATATGTTTTTGTTGTTTTTCTTCATTTTCCAAAAACTTGTGGCAACGAATGAGATCTGAAAAATACTCCCCATGCTTCTTATCAAATTCCTTGGGGTGTCTACTTTCCAAAGAAGGGTCATTTGGGGGGGTTAGGTGCTATACTGGCCTTTCAGGGCCTCCGAAACTGTGATAGGTAGTCTGGAAGTGTAATGAGGAAATAAAGTCCTTTAAAAGCCTGAAGGTGCTTATTGGATTTTGGGGTCCTGTACTTGGCTAGACTGCCAAAACGTCTCTCACATGTGGTACCCCCATACTCGGGAGGAGTAGCAGAATGTATTTTGGGGAGTAATTCCACATATACCCATTACATGTGTGAGCAGTAAATCATTTAGGTGACAATTGTGTGTAAAAATAAAAAATATATTTTTGTGTCATTCTTCTATTGATTCAACATGCCTCTCAGCAAATAGTTTGGGGTGTCTACTTTCCAAAAAGGGGTCGTTTTGGGGGGTGGGGTGTTTTATGCCCAACATTAGAAGTTTATGCCACACATCATTCACTCTTCTAACCACCTGAAGATCAAGCCTTTTCTGACACTTTTTGTTCACATGAACAAAATCAGTATTTTTTGCTAGGAAATTAATTTAAACCCCCAAACATTATATATTTTTTTAAAGCAGACACCCTAGTGAATAAAATGGTGGGTACTACAATTTTTTATGGCACATAGTACTCGCGGAGTGATTTTTCAAAAGCAAATTTAAAACAGAAACTAACTTTTTTTACTTTTAATGCACAAAAACACAATATATTGGCCAATTATTTGGTAAGATATAAAAGATAATGGTATGCCGAGTAAATAGATACCAAACATGGCATGCTTTAAAACTGCGCATGCCCCTTTCAATGGCAACAAACTGCATACATTTTTAATATCCATAGGCAACACTTTAAAAGCCTTTAAAAGCTACCATTTTAGATTTACAGAGGAGGTCTAGTGTTAGAATTACTGCCCTTGATCTGACGTTCACGTTGATACTTCACATGCATGGTGCAACCGCTGTTTACCAGCACAGGGTCAACGCTTGTGCACACAGGTGTGCGCGCATGGGAGGGGCGAGGTTTTTTTTTTAAGTTATTTTGATTTTTTTTATTATTTTTACACTGTACCTTTAATTTTGTTTTTTTATCACTTTTAACTCTTTGAGGACCGTAAGGTTTTGGAACGCCAAAAGAATCAATTTTTTTGAATAAAAAAGTGCAGCGCTAGAAAATAAATAGATAAAATAAATGAATAGTCAATATACTTGATAGGTACTCCAAAGTCAATACAAAGTCCCAAAAAGGAATGGACGGCTTCAGACGTCCATACACACAGATCAATGATGTATATACTGTGGTAAAGATGCAGTTGAAGATGGGTAGATGTGATCCCCGGATCAATGAAGATCCCCAGGTCTAAGAAGCATACGTTCCCAAGATAATAAGGAAGCAGTCACAGCTACACCAAAGGAAACCACCACTCCTTCACTTTACATCCACGATATCTAAGAGGAGAAACTCCTCACAAAAAAGAAATGCCCATAGTAAGGTATAATATATGACATTTATTGAAGTAAAAACAGGATGCATCCAGGTTAGGTAAAAACGTATAGATAACACCGCCAACAAATATTGCATATAGTTAGCAGCCAAAGCAAACAGGACTAACCGTCCTGTCAGATGTAGTGGCCGCCGGAGCTCCCCAGTGCTCCGACGGCGTGGCGTCAAGGCGTGCGTAGGTTCCTCCTAGGAGGAACCTACGCACGCCTTGACGCCACGCCGTCGGAGCACTGGGGAGCTCCGGCGGCCACTACATCTGACAGGACGGTTAGTCCTGTTTGCTTTGGCTGCTAACTATATGCAATATTTGTTGGCGGTGTTATCTATACGTTTTTACCTAACCTGGATGCATCCTGTTTTTACTTCAATAAATGTCATATATTATACCTTACTATGGGCATTTCTTTTTTGTGAGGAGTTTCTCCTCTTAGATATCGTGGATGTAAAGTGAAGGAGTGGTGGTTTCCTTTGGTGTAGCTGTGACTGCTTCCTTATTATCTTGGGAACGTATGCTTCTTAGACCTGGGGATCTTCATTGATCCGGGGATCACATCTACCCATCTTCAACTGCATCTTTACCACAGTATATACATCATTGATCTGTGTGTATGGACGTCTGAAGCCGTCCATTCCTTTTTGGGACTTTGTATTGACTTTGGAGTACCTATCAAGTATATTGACTATTCATTTATTTTATCTATTTATTTTCTAGCGCTGCACTTTTTTATTCAGTTCTATGTGAGGATTTTTTGGTTGTCCTATGTGTTCTAGCTGCTCGTCTTTAGAAAGCGCTCACTTTCATTTATTTATTCAATCAATTTTTTTGTTTTTAAAGTTCGTACACTTCAGTTGCTGTAACTAAGCCATTTCATGAAATAATTGGCAAAAAGCTAGATCCATTTGTTGTTTGTTGATAAGAACTAATATTTTGACTCAAACCAAAAAAAAAAAGAGTTTTAAGTTCTTAATCAGATGATACATGCAATTAAAAACATGGGACAAATACGTCCCTTGGTCCTCAAAGGGTTAATGCTATCACAGGGAATGCAAATATCCCCTATAACGTCAATGGGCATTGTCATATATTCTTTTTTGAGAAATCTGGGGTCTATCAGACTCTGGATTTCTCCTCTGCCCTTACATTACAGTATTTAATCAAACCAAAATCGATGTGATCAGATGCTTTCCCAATATACAAATGGCGCTGTTTATATCCTGCGCAACTGAAGTGATGAAATGCTCGTAGCGTTCGAATTCTTAGACTGTAGAGATGATTGGCACCACTCAGCTGGCAGAAACACCGGCTGCATTCTCAGGTTCCCCTGATGGCACGGGACTGCCCGAGAAGGCCGTGGAAGGCAGCGGGGGAGGGAAGCCATCATCTCCCGCTGCTTGTAAAAGAAATCCTGCAGCTAATTAGCCACTAGGATTGCTTTTACATGAAAGCCGATCGCTGGCTGAAAAAAATTATACCAGGATGATGCCTGCAGCTGTAGGCATCATCCTGGTATAACCATTCAAAGTCCAGTGATGTACCAGCACATTGCTGATCCTTGTTGGTTATATATGCTATGTTCTTTTTTTTTATGCAGCCTGTGGGCTGAATGAAAAAAAGAGAAGAAATCTCTGCCAGAAAAAGTGTGTGATATGCCCACCATTAGAATATACCGCCCTGCATCCACCCACTTCTAATGGTGGGCACACATTATGTCACACTTTGCCACAAGCGCTAGTTCCAAGATTGTACAAATGTCTAAATAGTGGCATGCTTGAATAAAAATTGTCCACTTATAAGTGGTACCCCACTGGATGACACCAAGTCCCAAACTATCTTGCCACTACCCCCCATGTAGTCTGGGAATCCGGCGGTCTCGCGCCTCACGCATGCCCCCTACCTGTTTTGCTGAATGACGTTTTAAAACAGTATATACACTGTGGCTGATAGGCAACCAGTTAATATGTCTTCATTTGTTATGTTATTAAGTTGAATTCACTTCCTTGTTCCCAATTAACTTTATTTGTTGGTCCACACACATACAAATTAAACGACTTGTCTCTCAAGTTCAACCCCAATATAAAAAGAATCTTAATAGAATCTTAATAGAATAAAAATGAATGGATCCGTATCAATTTGAATAATTTGTTATGTCGTTATGTTATTTTGGATGCTTCAAATATTAACAAAAAGTGAAAACTATCGCATCATGTCATCCAAATGAAACTCTCTCATACTGGTCAGTGGAAGTTCAACATGGCACCTCATGGCAAAGAACTCTCTGAGGATTTGAAAAAAAGAATTGTTGCTCTATATAAAGATGGCCTAGGCTATAAGAAGATTGCCAAGACCCTGAAACTGAGCTGCAGCACGGTGGCCAAGACCATAGAGCGGTTTAACAGTACAGGTTCCACTCAGAACAGGCCTTGCCATGGTCGGCCAAAGAAGTTGAGTGTACATGCTCAGCATCATATCCAGAGGTTGTCTTTGGGAAATAGACGTATGAGTGCTGCCAGAATTTCTGCAGAGGTTAAAGGGGTGGGGGGTCAGCCTGTCAGTGCTCAGACCATATGCCGAACACTGCATCAAATTGGTCTGCATGGCTGTCGTCCCAGAAGGAAGCCTCTTGCCTGATGAGACCAAGATAAACTGATTTGGTTCAGATGGTGTCAAGCGTGTGTGGCGGCAACCAGGTGAGGAGTACAGAGACAAGTATGTCTTGCCTACAGTCAAGCATGGTGGTGGGAGTGTCATGGTCTGGGGCTGTATGAGTGCTGCTGGCACTGGGGAGCTATGGTTCATTGAGGGAACCATGAATGCCAACATGTACTGTGACATACTGAAGCACAGCATGATGCCCTCCCTTTGGAGACTGGGCCGCAGGCCTAAATCCTATTGAGCATCTGTAGAGCATCCTCAAACAGAAGGTGGAGGAGCGCAAGGTCTCTAACATCCACCAGCTCCGTGATGTTGTCATGGAGGAGTGGAAGAGGACTCCAGTGGCAACCTGTGAAGCTCTGGTGAACTCCATGCCCAAGAGGGTTAATCTGTTTAGCCAGTTTTGAGATTCATTCACCTCTCTCACTTGACTAGATGTGTCCAGTTTACTGCTTCCTGGATCACATAGGTGACACTGTTGATTCATTATTGAGTGACGAGGGTGGAGGTGGAGGGGTGACAGAGGAAATTACATTTCTGAACCAGAAATAGATTTGTCACTTGTATAAGTGTGCAGTGGTACAGAGTTCAGTACACCAAAAGATTGGCTGTACAGAGCTGTATAAACCCATGGACAGGTAAAACTGTTTAAAACTATGCATTCACTTTTTTGCTTGGAGTTCAGTTTTACCATTTCTGTAGGTCTGAACTATCCATGAATGTGTGGATCTAAAATATCTCATTAAACCTTGTTAACATTACTATCTTCTCAGTGATTTGTATCTGCTTAAAGCAGCCCTTCACTCCAAAGTTAACATTCACAGCCTTGTAATTCTCTTGTTTCCTTTTACCCATACCTGATCATTGTTTACATTTTCTTTATTTACTTTTTTTTATTATAATTTTTTCCCCCTGACTCAACCCCCTTCCCCCCCTTGTATTTAAGCCAGTGTACTGACAGTTACAGTGACAAGATAGAGGGACAGTAGTTCATAGGTTGCATAATATAACCCTTCCACACATTATAACCCAACTGAACAGTCTCCTTTAGATCTACCAAAAAGTATGTAGTGCAAGGCTCCGCTTGATTGGATACAGATAGTTTTGGGTAGAAACGTGCATGCCGGAAAGTTTTGTTTCATTTAGTTTTGGATGCATTCGTTAGCTGAAGAATTTAGTTTTGCCATGTTTGTTATGCTGAGCCGATTTGTTTTCGGAATTCTTTCATATCTTCGGCATTCATTTCGTATATTTGTTGGTCCGGATGGATTTGAAAAATGTTACAGTTTTTCCAGAAGATTAGCATAGGGGGAGATGGATGTCACTCAAACCTTTTCCCGGGAGTCCACGCCCTGCCCCATTTTGCCATCAGAGGCTTGGCCAGAGCAGCGGCTGAGGACATTACATGTGCACTGGACTCCCCAGGTTTGAGTGACATCCATCTCCCCCCACGCTATGGTTCTGGAACAACCTGTGGATGCTGTTCCCACTTCCTTTGTCGACAAGGTGACCTTTTTTTTGCTTCCTGGCTTGGAGCCATATGCTGCTTCACAAGTTTTTTTTCCCAAAAGATTGCTATATATTCAATATATTATCGAATAAGATGGTTTTCGAATCAGACACTAGTCCAACCCACCAAGAGAAATGACATGAGCTGATTGGACAATATTGACTGGTGTCAGGTGTTTCCAAATGAATTAATAGAACAAAATTTGGATCTATTCATTATCTGGATCTGAATTATCCCCATGGGCCAGGACTACTATCACATCATGTGACATTCAAATTAAATACATGAAACAAATGCATTCGTTAGTTTCCTTAAAAACTTTTTTCCTTTTCAGATTTGTTGCCATTCATTTCTGTCTTCGAAAAATAAACTTTCATCAGAAAAATGAATCAAAATGAACCAAATTGCACGTGTCTGGTTTTGGATAGTTTAGGTCAGGCTTTCTCAACCAGGGTTCTGTCCAATCCTAGGGTTCCTCCAGAGGTTGCTAGGGGTTCCTTGAGCAAGGAGCAGTTTCTGCCGCTCAAACAAGTTGGAGCTGAAACCAATGATCTATTTAGTTATGTATAAGAGGGGGATTGTTCCCACTGACCACAAATGTAAGGAGCATTCTTCTCCTTGACCATCATACTAATGAACAGTGAGCTATAGATGCAGTAATTTTAACCACTTAAGAGCCAACCCATAGCAGATATAATACTACAGGGTGGCTCCACTGCGCAAAATTATGTAAAAATATGTGATTTTGCATTTACGGGTAGGGGGTGCGTGCAAACATGTGCAGCCCTACCCGCGCTGCTATTGGCTGCTGGATATGTCAATCACTGGATGATCGTTGGCAGGGCCGAGAGGGGAGAGATCTGTGTGTAAACAGCACAGATCTCCCTTCTGTCAGCATGGACATACTGCTTTGTATTTCTCTGCACAGCAGAGAGATACAGAGCAGCATGTTTCCCAAGTAAAACACGACATAGGGTTCTATTAACTCTTTGATCAACCTGGATATTAACACCTTCCTGCCCAGTGTCATTGGTACAGTGTCAGTGCTTTTTATTAGCACTGATCACTGTATTAGCGTCACTGGGGATGTCAGTGACAGTTAGTCAGCTCCCACCCAGTGTTAGAATGCCTGCCGCAGTTCCGATATAAGTCACTGATCGCCACTATCACTATTATACAAAAATAAAAATTCCAGTATAATTCCAGTCTAAACCGCTGGCCATTTGTAGATGCTATAACTTTCACATAAACCAATTAATATAAACTTTTTGGGATTTTGTTTTAGCAAAGACATGTAGCAGAATACATTTTGGCCTAAATTTATGAAGAATTATTTTTATTGGATATGTTTTATAGCAAAAAGTAAAAAATATAGTTTTTTTTTTCAAAATTGTCAGTCTTTTTTTGTTTATAGCCCAAAAAATAAAAACCGCAGATGTGATCAAATACCACCAAAAGTAAGATCATAAAGGACATAAAGTTCATTTGGGTGCAGCATTACATTACTGAGCAATTATCAGTTAAAGTAACGCAGCGCTGTGTCACAAAAAATGGCCTGGTCAGGAAGTGGGGGTAAATCTTCTGTAAGGCAAGTGGTTAAACAAGGGTTCTGTGAGACTGAAACATTATTTCAAGGATTTCTCCATATTTTGGATTGTGTAATAAGGGGAACTAATGTCTCTTGTACTCGTTCCTTTTGTTCCTGCAAACGTCCACATCCTCTTGGGGATTAGAGGTTGGGGTGAAGCTCTTGTCCCCTCAACAGGGAACAAGGTGCATTGCAAAGGGGGGAGCCTTTGCCACCACTGTCCCAATGTTAAAAGGCATGTTGCTGCACACTCACTGCACTTGCTAGCCTGGCTACATGCCTGGATAGAAATCTGGTTTGATCTTTGGAGTTAGGCCAGTGCCATTTCTATTCAATTTTGTGTACTCTACAAAAAAAAAAGAAATTTCATGGGATCCACCTTAAAATTCATACAATATATCTTTATCCAGACATGCAGCCTGGGTGGTCAGGTTAGGGAGGGAAGTGATCGTGCAGCCCCCCTACAGACCCAGCCACATGCCTTTAATATTGGGAGAGTACCTTGAAAGTCATGGCGCTCATTATCATAGGATCCCCAGCTGACCAGAAATCTGTCATTTTCTAGCGGTATTGCAACTGGTCAACATCATTGGGTAGTGAGACATAGCGGCACTGTGAAAACATCAGGTTGAGGGTCATTGCGACTGATGAAAATCTATGTAGCTTTACGACATGATTTCTTCTTTAAATAAAGGACTGTCATAGTGTCAGTGTTTTTGTTTACTTGTAACTTTTTGGGGAATAAGTAAAACGAGGTACTAACTTACTCTGTACTTACTCCCCTGGGGTCTGGATGCCTGGGGGCAAAATTATTATAAAAGGGGCTTCCAAATCCTGATCCACCACACAAACCCCAAAATACTCTTAGGAACTGAAAAGTGGGGATGGCCTATGTCCCATCAAGGGAGGGAAGGCTTAATGGTCTGATATACATTTTAAGAGGAATCCCATGCTGGGGTTTTTATTTAACCACTTCCTGTCCATTCCGTGTACATAAACGGCCAGATGGGAGCAGTGCAGGAGCGGGTGGCCGTTTATAAACAGCCTCCACATTCACTGCCTGTGCACGCTCCTTGGGGGGAACACCGATCACTGTACGAGACCTCTGTGTGAGGTCCCGATCATGTGATCACTGATTGGCCAATCAGTGACCACATGAATAGTAGTAAGCAAGATGTCACTTCCTGACATCATTGCTTACTACTAGTGAAATCTGTGAATGATCACAGAGGTCACATGGTACAAGGCTATTCACAACAGCCTTGTACCATGTGACAAGCTGTGACCAATCACAGCTCTCACAGTATTTCTCAAAGGCTGCAACAATGTTGCCAGAGAGAAGGAGAAATGAGTGCTCTTACAGCCTTTATGGGTGTAAAAGCAATCAGTGTAAACAAGAGAAAAAAAATCTTCATCACACCCCACAAGTAGTTCAGTGTCACTATAGTGACACTGTACTGCTAGCATGACAGTATGTTTAAAAAAAAAAAAAACATAAATAATAATATAAAAAAATAAAATAAAAATGTAAAAAATTTTTTAGAAAAATTATAATTTTTCGTTATAACCTAATTTGGGTTTTGTTTTACTAAAAAGATAGCTGAATACATTTTGGCCAATATTTATGAAGACATATTATTTATTTGCAAAATCTTATAAGAAAAACACCTTTTTTCAAAATGTTTGGACTTTCATTTATATAGCAAAAAAATTTAAATCCCAGTGGTGGAAAAAAACCCACCAAAAAAAAGTTTTATCTGTCTCAAAAAAATGCAAAAAAATTTACATAGGTACAGTGTTGCATGACCGCACAATTGTAATTTAAAGTGTGAAAGATGAAAATTGGCCTAGTCAGGAGGAGGGGGAAAGTGTCCGGACTTGAAGTGGTTAAAGGGACAGTAAAGATTTAAAAATGAGAAAACAAAATGGGGTTCCCATGCTACACTTCTATCCAGGCATATAGTTTGGGTGGCCAGGAAAGGGAGGAAAATGAGCATGCACCCCCTCCTGAACCATTTCAGGTCACACACATTCCACATTAGAAGGTTACCCTTCAAGGAAGGACAGAAAAGTCCACCCTTGCAAGGCACCTTGCCCCCACATTCAGGGGACAAGGGCCCAATCACTACATCTGGTTCCCAAGAGGATGTGACGGTTTGTGGGGAGGGACATATCAGAAAGTAAGAGCCTACTTTATAATAATAGGGCCCCCAGATTTCATCCCTTTCCTTGAGGAATGAGTGCATAGTACATTAGTACCCCTTATTACTCATCCCAGGAAGAGTTCAAAGTAGATAAACGCAAAAACACCGTAGGCAAAGTCCTAAAAAATTCCCCCTAAAAAAGAATTGTCCCTCAATATAAATCCAATGTCAAGCATGTCATCCCGCAATGTAGATCCATGTCAATCACAATGATCTGCCACCAGGACAATCCACTGCCTGAAGATGCCATGCACTCTTGTGACAGCTGCATTGGATCTCTCAGAGTGCATTTCCTGGTTGTGCCAACAGTGGATCATTACTGCATGTGTGTTGAAATGGCTGCTTGTAATGTCCATTAACAGACTGTGTATTAAGTTGGCAATGCGGAGGCACAACAGGGTGACAGACACATTGGAGTTGATTTACTAAAACTGGACATTGCAAAATTTTGGTGCAGCTCTGCATGGTAGCCAATCAGCTTCTAAGTTCAGCTTTTTCAATGAAGCTTGGATGAAAAAAACTGGAAGCTGATTGGTTTCTATGCAGAGCTGCACCAGATTTTGCACTCTCCGGTTTTAGTAAATCAACCCATAGTGTTGTCACCCTTGAATAGGTGTTTGAGCAAGGACCTTCATGGCAGAATCACCAGGTGTTACTTATTGGAAATTATTTTTGAAATTACATACAGTAAACATGCTAACATCTTTTAAACTTTAACCTCCCTGGAGGTATTCCCGAGTGTAGTAAAGTTTCTTCACCACAAGTGGTAACCCCAAGCTACACTCGGGAATATCTTGCAGCGCTGCTCCGGGATCTTTTCTTCACTTACCTTGTCCTTCGCTCCTGCGATGTCCCTCCTGTCCCCGGCAATGTCCTCTGGCCGATGCTGGCATCCGTCTTTTGGGTTCCGTTCCCTGCAACGTCAGGACGTACGGGGACTGAACCGGTGGGAAATTTAAAAATGTGAAAAAGTGACATTCACTAAATACACTAAAATCACATAGTAAAACATTACTGTATCAAAGCATTTCACATACATTTTGTCCCGAGTGCTTTGTCCTGCGCCCTGCCTGCATTTTGACTGTTCTTTCTGCCTGGAATCTGAGAAATGTTCATGGCGTCCAAAAAGCGTCCCTTTAGGTCAAAAGCGGTTTTAGACCAGCTAGAGAACAGTGATAGTAAATCAGAACCACTTGCAGAATTGAGTGATAATGATTCGTGGGGAAATTCGTCATCAGACACTGAAAACGATTTTGCGACTTTGCTCAGTGATGTGCGAACTTGGCGCTATATTTCAAATTTCAGTGTTTTTGGTTTGAGTATATTATTGAATTAAATTTATTCTTATTATATTATTATTTTTTATAATTATTTATTATATTATAATTTATGATTTCGTGTTTAAAATTTTAACATACCCGGTATGTTTACTAGACTCTTGCTCGGACAGATTTCAGTGAGTTATTCCTAAAAATTACAGGCCTACAATAAAAAAATACATATTTCCATACAAAAAAATTTACCGCTTTGAGCACAGAAATATGGACATAATCAAACCACTAGGGAGGTTAAAAATGAAACCCATATATTAGCTTGTTTCAGTAAATGAGTACTGAAGTCATTTGTTCATCATACTGCTATCTAGACTGATATTCTCCATGATACAGTATATTCAAGAAAATACCATTAGCCATTTTTATAGAGCTGGATGATACTGGTTTACCGCTGGTATACCTGTTATATTCCAAGCAGTAACAGCTCTGATTAACAATCAGAACACACACTGACTCAGATACTTACAGGCAGCCTGGAGCTACACAAATTATTGTTATCTGTGTATAGGAGTAGCAGGAGGTTCACTAGCTTTGGGCTTACGCTTGCCCCCTGACTTTTACCAATTACTTTAGATGCCACATGTTCTTAAAAATAGCAACAACTTTTCATGGTTACATAAATACAAAGTAATTGAAGACTTTGTTAGTAGTCTGCTAAGAATCTCCATTTATGCTGCCTTTTGGTTTGTCTTACAGTTTTAAAGTAATAACATACTTTATCATGTCTTAGCTAAAAATTGAAGAATGTAATTCTCAGATTGAATTCCATCTAGGCATGAAAGGCATTGAGGAAGATGAAGGACTCTAATAGGCTAGTTTTTAAAGTGTCACTCCAATTTTTACTGAGAAAAAGCATTATTTTCCAGGTCAGTAACAATGCAAAAGATCTAAAGTGACTGGAAATCCTTATATATACCCCCTAAAGTGATTAGCCTCAGATAACACACAGAGATTAAACAAATCCTCTTACAAAAGTTGTACCTATTTATCTGCATTTTTCTCTTCTCTACAGCCATATAAAAATGGAAGAATTTATAAAGTTTATCTGAGATTTCAGAAAGCAAGGGGCAGGGAGATGAAGTTACGCTCTACAGAACTCAGTGAGAGAGCTGATTGAAGGAATGGGCACACCCCTTCCCCCTGCAGGAACAGAGCTGAAGCTGTCAATCACAGACTGTGTGCTGTAGTTCCTTACCCTGTAACCTTTTTACCTGGGGGGAGAACTTGTCAGACGTGATTCATGATGATAGCAAAGAAACGAGGCAGCAGGCAGTAATGACACCTAGTACTTTGGATTAAGACAAGCTTTTTTTCTTTTTTTTGTAAGTGATCACATGACTTATGTTCTTAGTTGCATAAGGGGCTTAGGGAGATGGAAGTGAAAACTCTTTGTAATGATATGGGGGAGGGGTAGAACTGGCAGCAGCAGCTTGAACAGAGCAGCAGCTTAATTTTGTGTAAAATGTAGAGATAGAAATAAACTGTGAAGAGCTGTGCAGGAGAGGAGCTTCCTAGCACTGCTGTGGTCAGTTTGATATAGGAAAGCAAGGGGACCGGCAGGATCCCCAGGTATTTCTTACAAGGGACAGTAATGCAAAGAGGACACTTTTTAATACAAGTACATGGTAACATACTGCAGACACCTATGAGAAATATGAAATGTTGAGGAAACATACAGTTTAAGGTTTTGAGAGGTTGCCATTGAAACTGAGTTGTACCCATCTTCCGTCTAGACCCATATTCAGTCTAGAAAGCTGACGTTAGGCACACATCAGGACTGTCACTAGTTATATATCCAACATGAGCTAGAAATCCATTATCTGGAAGAGTTTTTTTTACACAAAGACCATATAGAACCCCCATTGTCACAATTAGCATGGTTAAATAAGCCATATTTTTCGTTGGTTTTAGAATATAATAGCTGACTGCAGACAGATATTTATTTGTATTCTTAAATAATATTAAATTACAACAAAAACTGTAGTTTGTATATCATTTATATATGTTATAGCATATTTAATTTTTAAATAAAATATTATTTAATTTGAAGCATGAATAGATTAAACATATTACGAAAATAGATTACAATCTGGCTAGGGAAACAAGGAAGATTTTTTTTTGTTTTACTTTTAGGTCTTTTTACTTTCGGAGAGCAGCATTAAAGTATAATTAAACACAAACCTTATTTTTAGTTTTGGATAGAGTACAGCTGGAGTAGAACACCTGTGAGGTTTTTATTGTTGTCTGTGCCCCGTTACGGAGATTTGCCCTCTCTATTTGTCCTGTTTACCATTATCACCAAAAGTGAAAGAAAATCCCAAATTTTGGTGTGTCACCAACACAGGAATAGAAAGGAAACATTCCAATGGGGACACAATCTCTGATAACCCTGGTGACAACAAAGGATTCCCTCACTTGGAAGGCATTTCCTTTTCCTTGCTGTTTTAGCTATGAGAAAGGAAGTGAAAGGAAATCTCTCCAGTAAGATGCTGATGGGAAAAAAAAAGATAACAGGGCTTATAACCCTCCCTTAATTTTTACAAATTGAAAAAAAAAAGTTTTAGCTCTTCTTTAACAGTATGTCTCTCAAAACTGATTATAGTCTCCTAGATAACAGGAGCTTCCACTGGCTGTCCAGTTTTCAGAATTAAGGGATCCTTGTGTTGGAAATCCCTTCTTGGCAATAACATGTTTAGCCCTGCTTTAGGCTGATTAATGGTGACACATATCATAAATCTGAACTAGCTGTGTTCAGTGTAGCCCCAGCAGAGAATGGGAAGAACGTTTAAATGGGAAAAGGTGTGGAGAAGTTGAATGGATCTGTCACTGGCCAACCAGTTTGGTGGCCTTAAATGCTAATGCAAGTAGCTGAAGTTTGTTTAAAAATGGCTCTATGTGTCTGTGGTTTTACATACTGTACCTATGATATTTATGGGAGACCATAAAATCTATTTCTAGCTGCTCAGATGTCAAATGACATATTAACATATCAGAACATATCAGGTTCATATTAAGAACGTAAATTAATAACATTATTTGTAGATATAGTAAGATAAATTAATATCTATTATCAAGTTAAAAAATATCTACTCTAAAAATGGATCACTCTGGGTTGTCAGGAAAGGGTCAGTGTTCAATCACCTCTATTTTCCTGCTGACTGAAATCAGATCTTATCCTATCACTGGCACAACATTGGCAAGCTGACCTTGGTTTTTCAATAGTGATTGCTATAAGTTAATATATGGGGGGAGGTCACAGATGGGGGGCACAGTCACAGATGGGGTGCAGTTTTCTGTGTGAGTGTGTTTAATGCTGTTGAACACAGCAGTTTAACTAAAGCAGGATAACTCAAGCAGCAGGAAGATACAACAAAGAATTCTACTGCACGCTGGATGGACTGCAAGCTCCTTGAGAAACATCTCCTACAAATCTGAGTCCCACTCCATCTACCTTTTTAATATGCCATCTCTATGCCTCCTTTTCATATTACTATGCTGTGTTCCCAAAATCTAATTTCTTTACCCCTCTGCTCCACCTCATAGCTTATACATATCACCCTCACTGCTACCATCTCCCTATTACTGCTCTCATCACCTCCTGCTGATACTTTACTCACCTGCTGACCCAAACACCAGGACTGGAAGGCATGTGCACTCGTATACATCCCGCTCCCATCTTACTTTCCTTACTCTTCTTCTTCTCCTAACCTCTGGGGATATCTCCCCAAACCCTGGTCCTCCACTATCTCACCCCCACACCAGGCACCCTCTTTCCTCCAGGAATAGCCGCAGTCCCCTCAATTTTATATCAGTCCCCGTGCTCCCAAAAACCAGCCTCCCTTTTTCATGTGCGCTCTGGAATGCCCGCTCTGTCTATAATAAGCTCACCTCTGTCCATGACCTTTTTGTCTCCCGCTCCCTTAACCTACTAGCAATTACAGAAACCTGGCTTCAAGCAGCAGATTCTTCTTCTCCCGCAGCACTTTCCTATGGAGGCCTTCTCTGGACCCACTCACCCAGACCCAGTGGTTAGAAAGGAGGTGGGGTTGGTTTGCTTCTATCCCCCTTGAGCACCTTTCAAGTCCTCCCTAACCCTCCCTCTCTATCCTCTTCTTTCGAGACTCACGGCATTCGGCTGTTTTCTCCCATTTCTCTGAGGATTGCAGTGATCTATCAGCCTCCTGTACCGATGTCCCGCTTTTTTGATGATTTCTCCACCTGACTACCCTAGTTTCTCTCCTCTGAACTACCCACTATCATTCTTGAAGATTTTAACATCCCCATTAATGTGAACAACCCAGCTATATCCCAACTCTTCAACCTAACCTCATCTTTTGCCTTAACGCAATAGACATAGTCCTCCACTCACTCTGATGGGGATACATTAGACCTTGTTTTCTCCCATTGTTGCACTCCCTACATCCTCACAAAGACCCCCTTTACTCTCTATGATCATAATCTCATCACCTTCACAGTGTCCTCATCTTCAAACACATATCCCTCCAAGCAGCGAACAATTACCTGCAGAAACCTTCACAACTTGATCCCTGCTCTTTTCCACTCTGCATCTGACTGCCTCTATGACAGAATCTCTCCCCTGTCCTGCCCTGACCTGGCCACTGCTGTCTACAACAGTTCGCTTTCATCTACATTAGACTCACTTGCTCCTCTAAAAACACGAAGCATCAGGCCTCGGCCAATACAACCTTGGCAGACTGACTACACCAGAAATCTTAAACGACATAGTTGTGCGCTGGAGTGATTGTGGCGTAAAACCAAATCTCACCAAGCTTTCACCTTAAATAAATCTGCTTTCTTAACATACAGTTCCTCCCTCCATGCTGCCAAACAAGCCTACTTTGTCACTCTCATCAATAGCTTGTCATCCAGTTCTCGTCTTCTCTTCTCCACTTTTAACTCTCTACTTTCTCCACCTCCACCGAGTACATCACTCACTGCTTACAAAATTGCAAATCATTTCAAAAACAAGATTGATGCAATTCATAGAGGCATCTCCATTGCACAGGCATCCACCCCACTTAGCATACCTTATACTAAACCTCCCTCAACACTATCCTCTTTTGACCTTGCTACTACTGAAGAGGTCACTAAGGTTTTCTCGCAAGCCCATCTCACTACCTGCCCCTGGATCCTGTCCCCTCACATTTACTACGATCACCCTCTTCTTCCATCCTATGCTCCCTCACTCACATCTTTAATCTCTCCCTCTCTAACGGTGCCTTCCCCTACCCTCTAAAGCATGCACACATCACTCCCATACTTAAAAAGCCCTCCCTGGACCCCACCAACCTGAATAACTTAAGACCCATCTCCCTGCTCCCGTTTACCTCTAAACTCTTAGAATGCTTAGTCTACAATCGCCTGAGCTCCTACCTCACTGACAACAACCTTCTTGACCCTTTACAGTCTGGCTTTCGCTCACTACACTCCACTGAAACTGCCCTACTAAAACTCACTAATTACATTACATTACATTACATTGAGTTTATATAGCGCCAAAGGGTTTGCTCAGCGCTGTACAATAGAGGGGGGGACAATACATGAAACATTACAGCAGCTACGAACAGCACACGAGGGGTAAGAGGGCCCTACTCTTTCGAGCACTAATGATCTACTAACTGCTAAAACCAATGGCCGCTACTCCGTACTCTTATTACTTGACCTCTCTGCGGCTTTTGATACTGTTGACCATCCCCTCCTCCTCAAAAAACTCCACTCTCTTGGCCTCCGAGACTCTGCTCTCTCCTGGTTCTCCTCCTACCTATTGCAGCGCTCCTTCAGCGTTACCTATAACTCTGGCTCCTCCTCTCCACTTCCTCTTTCTGTAGGGGTCCCTCAAGGTTCTGTCCTTGGACCCCTACTCTTCTCCATCTACACCTCCTCCCTTGGTCACTGCATAAACTCCCATGGCTTTAAGTACCATCTCTATGCTGATGACACACAAATCTATCTTTCTACTCCTCACCTCACCCCTTCAGTCTCCTCTCGCATTACTAACCTACTAAGCGACATATCGGCATGGATGTTACTCCACTTCCTCAAACTCAATCTTTCCAAAACTGAGCTCTTAGTATTCCCTCCGGCCCGTGCCCCCTCCCCTGACTTCTCCATCAAGATCAATAACACAACCATCAGTTCCTCCCCTCATGCTAGGGTGCTAGGTGTAATCCTAGACTCCCATCTGTCCTTTCAGCCCCAAATTCAATCGCTGTCCAAATCTTGTAGACTTCACCTCCACAGCATCTCCAAGATACGCCCGTTCTTAACCTAGGAAACTGCTAAGCAACTTATTCCCTCCCTTCTTATATCTCGCCTTGATTATTTCACCCCCCTCCTCATTGGCCCACCTCATCGCAGGCTATCCCCTCTTCAGTCTGTTTTGAATGCTGCTGCCAGACTCATCCATCTTACTAACTGGTACGTATCTGCCACCCCTCTCTGCTAATCCCTCCGCTGGCTTTCCATTGACCAACGGATAAAATTCAAAACATTCACAATAACATATAATACCATTTATAACTCTGCCCCAAATTACATACCCAATCTTGTCTCCAAATATCACCCAAACCGTACTCTCCACTCCTCGTATGACCTCCTGCTCTCTAGCTCCCTTGTCTCCTCCTCCCATGCTCATCTCCAGGACTTCTCCAGAGCTTCCTCCATCCTCTGGAACTCTCTACCCCAATTTATCAGACTATTGCCTACTCTGCTCACTTTTAAGTGATCTCTGAAAACCTATCTCTTCAGGGAAGTCTATCCTGCCCTCAGCTAATAATAGAATCTTCTACTCCTCCTACCAGCCTGTCCCCCACAGTTACTACCTTTTTTACTACTAGCCCCTCCCTTCTAGATTGTAAGCTCCAAGGAGCAGGGCCCTCCTAACCCTCTTGTATTGAACTGTATTGTTGCTGTATTGTCTCCCGTTATACTGTATTGTAAAGCGCTGAGCAAACTGTTGGCGCTATATAAATCCTGTATAATAATAATAATATATATTTTTTGATGAGAATCCACAAAAGGGAACATGATACAGAATTTTCTTGTCCATAGGCACATTTTTTAGCTGTAGATGGGAGTGGACTCCTCATTTTCTTTTCATAGCCCTTAGTAATGGGTGTGCAAAAAGATGCATTGTATGTTGTTTTTTTAAAAGGCTTTAATAGTTTTAGAAGAAAGGCATGTCTACGTTTTGGGAGAAGACAAATGGAAAAAAATGGTGATTACTGTCGGTTTGGCATGCCCCCTACACAGACCCTTTCTCCTATATAAAAGAGGGCTTATTTGGCCATTATGGACATACAGGGCATCAGGAGGGGTTGCTGTTTTTCCTCTTCCTTCACTTCAGACATACAGTGAGGAACAGAAGTATTTGAACACCCTGCGATTTTGCAAGTTCTCCCATTTAGAAATCATGGAGGGGTCTGAAATTCACACTGTAGGTGCATTCCCACTCTGAGAGACAGAATTTAAAAAAAAATTCAGGAAATCACATTGTATGATTTTTAAAGAATTTATTTGTCTAATCCTGTGCAATTTCTGGTGCAGCTCTGCATAGAAACCAATCAGCTTCCAGGTTTTATTGTCAAAGCTTAATTGAACAAGCTGAAGTTAGAGGCTTGGTTTAGTAAATACTCCCACAATGTACTTCTTATGACCATTTCACAAAATTGCAAGTTCAGTTTTCTTCACCTAAGGAATGACAGCTGTAATATAACTGGTTTCTATGACAATTCCTATTCCTTAATTTCCTTTTATGATTTTTCTGTATATGAAGCAATGAATCTTCAAGAGCTTCTTTTTGTGCCTTCCTTTTTAAAGATTTGATTGTTAAGATCCAGGGGCCCTGTGCATTGTTGGAGAATCAGCCCAAAAATACCAATTTATCAGCCCTTCTGTGGTTTGGTCTTCAACCACATAGTCATGTGGTTCCTCCTGTATTTGTAAAATGTATGTACAATGATCCAAATTTAGACAGCAAACCCAGAAAATCTGCAGGTTCACAGGATTACTCTGTATGTCTTCAACTTGCTGCATAGAAGTCAAAGACCTTTAATTTTTCCAAATTTCACTTTATAGTTGTTCATAAGATACCACCCTTTTTATGCCCAACATTACAAAACTAAAATATCAATCAAAGAGCTTGGGATATTGATCATGTGTATGCAATTTCACCTCTCTTCCCAATAATTCATGAATGACTTGTTTTCTAAGGGTAACGGCTTTTTGAACATATTTGAGTAATTTCATGCCAAATTAGGCATCTGAAAAGTTTCAGAGAAGAATTATCTTGTCTAAAGCAAACCCATAGTTACTGATGACTGTGTCACAAAATGAACCAAAATCAATCACTACCAGCAGTGACTACTGCATCTTCAAGTATTATTATTATAGGACAGTTAATAAAAGTGTGTTAACAATACATAAAATGTGTCTGCAGTAGTGCCCCTTCCTTTGCTAGATGTTGCCCTTAATTTAGTAGTACCATGTACCTTTGTGCTTTGTATACAATTTCAGATTAATAATCTACAATACATGTTTTTGGCAAGCGAAAGCTTTATATATATATATATATATATATATATAATGACAATGTGAAAGAAGTTTGTTTTGAAATCTTTGCAATTTATTAAGATTAAAAAAACTAAAAAAACCACATGTATATAAGTATTCACAGCCTTTGCCATGACACCCAAAATTGAGCTCTGGTGCATCCTGTTCCCACTGATCATCCTTGAGTTGTTTCCACAACTTGATTGGAGTCCACTTGTGGGAAATTCAGTTGATTGGACATGATTAGAAAAGGCATAATCCTGTCTATATTAGGTCTCACAGTTAACAGTGCATTCCAAGGAATTGTCCGTAGACCTCCGAGACAGAATTGTATCAAGGCACATATCTGGGGAAGGATGAAGAAAAATTTCTGCAGCATTGAAGGTCCCAATGAGCACAGTGGCATCCATCATCCGTAAATGGAAGAAGTTTGAAACCACCAGGAATCTTCCTAGATGGTCAAAATGAGCGATCGATTGAGAAGGGCCTTAGCCAGGGAGGTAACCAAGCACCCGATGGTCACTCTGAAAGAGCTCCAGTGTTTCTTTGTGGAGAGAGGAGAACCTTCCAGTAGAACAACCATCTCTGCAGCACTCCACCAATCAGGCCTGCATGGTAGAGTGGCCAGATGGAAGCCACTACTCAATAAAAGGCAAATGGCAGGCCACCTGGAGTTTGCCAAAAGGCACCTGAGGGACTCTCAGACCATGAGAAACAAAACTCTCTGGTATGATGAAATAAAGATTGAACTCTTTGGCCTGAATGCTAAGCATCATGCCTGGAGGAAACCAGGCACTGCTCACCACCTGGCCAATACCATCCCTAAAGTGAAGCATGGTGGTGGCAGCATCATGCTGTGGGGATGTTTTTCAGAGTTCGGAACTGGGAGATTAGTCAGGATTGAAGGAAAGATAAATGCAGCAATGTACAGAGACATTCTTGATCCTTGAGCACTTTGAACCTTAGACTGGGGCAATGGTTCATCTTTCAACAGGACAACGACCCTAAGCCCACAGCCCACATAGCAAAGGAGTGACTACGGGCCAACTCTGTGAATATCCTGGTGTGTCCCAGCCAGAGCCCAGACTTGAACCCGACTGAACATTTCTGGAGAGATCTGAAAATGGCTGTGCACTGACACTCCCTATCCAACCTGATGGGGCTTGATAGGTACTGCAAAGAAAAATGGGAGAAATTGACCAAAAATAGGTGTGCCAAGCTTGTAGCATCATACTCAAAATGGCTTGAGGCTGTAATTGGTGCTAAAGGGGCTTCAACAAAGTATTGAGCAAAGGCTGTGAATACTTATGTACATGTGTTTTTTTTTTATTTTTTATTTTTAATAAATTGCAAAGATTTCAAAACTTCTTCACATTGTCATTATGGGGTATTGTTTGTAGAATGTTGAGGAAAAAAATTAATTTAATCCATTTTGGAATAAGGCTGTAACATAACAAAATGTGGCAAAATGTGGATGCATTGTGTATACAGTCATGGCCGAAATTGTTGGCACCCTTGATATTTCTCCAGGAAATCATGTATTTCTCACGAAACGTATTGCATTAACACATGTTTTGCTATACACATGTTTATTCCCTTTGTGTGTATTGGGACAAAACAAAAAAAGGGAGGAAAGAAAGCAAATTCGACATAATGTCACACAAACCTCCAAAAATGGGCTGGACAAAAGTATTGGCACCCTTTCACAACTGCGGATAAATAAGAATGTTACAAGCATGTGATGCTCCTGTAAACTCACCTGGGGCAAGTAACAGGTGTGGGCAATATAGAAATCACACCTGAAAGCAGATAAAAAGGAGAGACGTTCACTTAACCTTTGCATTGTGTGTCTGTCTGTGCCACACTAAGCATGGACAACAGAAAGAGGAGACGAGAACTGTCTGAGGACCTGAGAACCAAAATTGTGGCAAAATATCAACAATCTCAAGGTTACAAGTCCATCTCCAGAGAACTAGATTTGCCTTTGTCCACAGTGCGCAACATTATCAAGAAGTTTGCAACCCATGGCACTGTAGCTAATCTCCCTGGTCGTGGACGGATGAGGAAAATTGATGAAAGATTGCAACGCAGAATAGTCCGGATGGTGGATAAGCAGCCCCAAACATGTTCCAAAGACATTCAAGCTGTCCTGCAGGCTCAGGGAGCATCAGTGTCAGCGCGAACTATCCGTCGACATTTAAATGAAATGAAACGCTATGGCAGGAGACCCAGGAGGACCCCACTGCTGACACAGAGACATAAAAAAGCAAGACTACAGTTTGCCAAAATGTACTTGAGTAAGCCAAAAGCCTTCTGGGAAATCGTCTTGTGGACAGATGAGACCAAGATAGAGCTTTTCGGTAAAGCACATCATTCTACTGTTTACCGAAAACGGAATGAGGCCTACAAAGAACAAAACACAGTACCTACGGTAAAATATGGTGGAGGTTCAATGATGTTTTGGGGTTGTTTTGCTGCCTCTGGCACTGGGTGCCTTGACTGTGTGCAAGGCATCATGAAATCTGAGGATTACCAAAGGATTTTGGGTCGCACTGTAGGGCCCAGTGTCAGAAAGCTGGGTTTGCGTCCAAGATCCTGGGTCTTCCAGCAGGACAATGACCCCAAACATACGTCAAAAAGCACTCAGAAATGGATGGCAAAGAAGCGCTGGAGAGTTCTGAAGTGGCCAGCAATGAGCCCAGATCTAAATCCCATTGAACACCTGTGGAGAGATCTTAAAATTGCTGTTGGGAAAAGGTGTCCTTCCAATAAGAGAGACCTGGAGCTGTTTGCAAAGGAAGAGTGGTCCAAAATTCCGGGTGAGAGGTGTCAGAAGCTTATTGATGGTTATAGGAAGCGACTGATTTCAGTTATGTTTTCCAAAGGGTGTGCAACCAAATATTAAGTTAAGGGTGCCAATACTTTTGTCCAGCCCATTTTTGGGGTTTTGTGTGACATTATGTCATATTTGCTTTTCTGCCTCTGTTTTATATTTGTTCCAATACATACAAAGGGAATAAACATGTGTATAGCAAAACATGTGTTAATGCAATACCTTTTTTGTGTGAAATACTTGATTTTCAGGAAAAATATCAAGGGTGCCAACAATTTCGGCCATGACTGTATATATAATCTTTATATTTTCACAAAAATGCGGTTAACCCAAAATAAACAATCAATCCAAATAATACTGTGTCTCCCTAGATGCAAAAAGTTCCACTTTCTCCCCCCAAAGTTCAAAAAGTCAAAGTAACAGTCTCTCGGTGTTTGTGATAATCCTCAAAATAATATACGTGCTCCCAAAAATTAATCAATCCACCTTCATGGAGACTTTTTTTTTTAATCCTTGTAAACCTCAAAAAAAGAAAACTCAATAGTGCATTATCCCACATAAATATACAAAAATATAATATAATCACCCAGTGTTGCTAACGTGCCACCCCACTTAGTGTATTAAACAACCTTATCCTATCAAAACTTGTATATAACTTCCAATCTCATACTAGTCCAAGAAAACCGTGCTACAAATCCTTCCTTTTCTCTTCAATTTTTACCTCCAAAAAAAGCAAATATATATTTGCACAGATGATCGAATGAGGAGAACCATTTACATTTATGAAAGTGTTTAGTCCGGTAAGGTGAACGGTGTGTAAGGTGACGGAGAGTGCATTTCACATTTACCGCGAATATAAGGGAAGCACTTTTTGGTATCCAAAAGGATATTGCACTATTATTTGCTTTTTTTGGAGGTAAAAATTGAAGAAGAGAAAAGGACGGATTACAGCACGGTTTTTTTGGACTAGTATGAGTTTGGAAGTTATATACAAGTTTTGATAGGGAAAGGGTGTTTAATACAGCCATTTAGATGTGGACACCAAGAGACTGTTACTTTAATCTTTATATTTTGGCCACTCCCGCAGACCTAGGCGAGGAATATGAGGTGTCATGGGGGAGGAGATTGTAAGATTGCTGAACTAGCTGGTAAAAGCACTCTGTAGATACAAACATTTGCATTCTGACGCTGTCCCCAATGACATTAATCTGAAAGGTTGTAGCAGACTAACAAAAATGACTCTGTGTACAGGCACGTAAAAAAATTAAACCAATTAAAAAAAAATATTTGCATTACACACTGGCTCGGTTTCCACACATTTTGACAGGTAATATAATTGTGACCAACATAAAAATCTGCTATCGCTGACCATCACATGTTGGGTTCACAAGGCCACCAATTCTTATTTACTACCAGAAACTTTCCTGTGACTTTTTTTTAAACAATGTTCAAAGGATTAACATCTAAATCACCCTTTGTTGTGTCTAGATGGCACCACCAATAATTGTTTATTTGGTTACTAATTTTTGAACTTGTATTTGGATCAGAGGATGTACTGTGAAAATTATGTGTGTTACAATGATGGTGTGTATATGGTATAACTATACGTAGAACAATTATTATTGGTTTACATCTCAAAACAACCATTATACTAATAGAGTGCATAAAAGTTCACAGCTGTCACAGGATGAAATGTATATATTATATTGATAAACATTAACTGATAGCTACATATATTAGGTCAGGTCACATCTTGAAACATGATTAGCTTTTATGGTCAGACTTCATCCATGACCCTCTCTGGGATTAGATGTTATGTTAAGAAAACCATTCATATCTCTGAATATGTTGAGGCCATATTGACAGGCTGGATTCATACCCCTGAGTGGGATTGGGTAGTATTTTCAAGCTGCAGCTGTATCCCAAAATAGGATTAGTTTACATGGTTAGAATGCATCCATATATGTGAAAGGGTTTTGTCCGTATTTTTAGGCTGCTTTTTGAATAGGATTACCTAGCATTTGGATGATGCCATGTCTTTCAATTATATTGCATGGTCAAGCGGTTTTAGATCACTGAGCTGAATTTGGGTTTATCAATATTACCCAAAGGGATTAGATATTGTGGTTTGGTTACATATTTCAATGAAAGATTATTCATTTGTTTGAATTACACCATGCTGCACTTATGTCATTGGGTTATGTCACTGGGTCACTGGGATTCACAGCCACTGCATGGCTTTCTCAATGAAGAGCACATAGGCTGCTACTATAGTAAATATCTCCTAAACGGTGCATGTTTAGGATTTATGTGGGCAGCACAGTGGCTAAATGGTTAGCACTTCCGCCTGACAGTACTAGGGCCGATGGTTTGAATCCCAACCATGTCGCCACCTGCCTGGAGTTTGCATGTTCTCCCTGTGCCTGCGATGATTTCCTCCGGGTACTCCATTTTCCTTCCACACTACATGCTGGTAGGTTAATTGGATCCTGTCTAAATTGGTCCTGTATGTGTACGTATGAATTTGAGTTAGGGACCTTAGATTGTAGGTTGAGGGTTAAGGACTGATGTGCATGTACAAAATATTTATAAAGCGCTGTGTAAATTGACAATGCTTTATAAGTACCTAAATTAAAGAAATATAAATATTTACTGTAATTATTGGTAAGCTCGCCACTTTAAGCTGACCTCAGGCTTTAACCAATGTGGGAACATTTATTTGATCCTAATAATAAGCTGAAGGATGGTAATGAAAACCCTAACAAAACTTAGTACCGGGGGAGATGTATAAAACCTTAAAGTGATATTAAGTCCAAAACCAAAAATGTATTATATTGCAGTTTATAAATCATTAGATGTGGTGGCTTCATCAGTTTTCTTTTCTTAGGCTTTTTTACCCCTTTTTTTGACCTGGTGATCTGGCCAGTAGCACACCTCTATATTAGAGTGCCCCCACTCTGGATGAAGGCATATAGGAGGCACCCTTGGACAGCAGCATTTTCGGTCTGGGGAGAGGAGAGTGTTTGATGTACTAGCAGATTTAAATAAAGCTTACCTGTAAATAAAATGAATATCTCCTAAATGTGTACCATTTTGAAGTCACCAGTGCAGGTGGTGTTCCTTCAGAGCGCTGTGCCATGGCCTGTGTTTCCCACACATGTGATGTCATCGCAGCTCAGCCATTCAAGCTGCTGGAGCCTGCAAACCCGAAATTAAGATTGGGTGTAGAAGGACATCCTGTCAGCGGTGACAACACACCACTGAAGGGCTTTGATCTAAAGTAAGTACTTCATAATGTGCTAGTAATGCATACTAGTCAGGGGCGGACTGACCATTCGAGCACTTGGGCACTGCCCGAGGGCCCTGGGTCAGTAGAGGGCCCCAAGAAATGCCTCTGGTACCTTTTATAGGTTTTTTTGGGTGTGCTTTGAGTGTGGGCAAGGACACAGGGGCCCCATGATCCCCTATTGCCCGGGGGCACCATGAGTTGTCAGTCCGCCCCTGATACTAGTACATTATGCCATTGGCTTGCAGGGGATTTTTTTTTTTTTAATGTTGCAGTTTACTACCCCTTCAACAGTAAGCTTTTGTCTGTTAAGCTGGCACACATTTATCTGATCATTTTTTGTTTCTTAATAGGTTCAATTTCAAATAGATTTTTGTAGAAATCTCTAAATCCCCTGCTCTCTTTACAATGACCCGCTAGAATTGAAAATAGTGTCACTAGTTATATTTACTTGGCATCTATCATCAAAGAAAAGTAAATTGTTTTGGTAAAGAAGATACATTGGTTCCAGAGACTTATAGAGGATAAAAGTGATATAGTAATGACCAGGAATACACCACTAAATTATTTGCAGTTTAATCATTCACCCTGTGCACTGTATAAACATTCATTACAAAATGGCAAATCTGGTTCTATATGAATAATATAGTTCCTTATGCTAAAGGGCATTCAGTGCAACAGAAAAGAACTGTATAACCATTAATCTATTTTTTTTTTATTAAAATCATTATGGCTGGACACTCCCTGTGTTTATACTAATTGGATTGGAAACAGCTTAGATTTTACAAATGATTGCATCTGTTTCTAAAGCTTAAGCAAGCCAAACAGACCATATGATCATGTCAAGAGTTATTCAAAGGGCTTTAATCCTCTTTTCATCAAGTAACACTGCAGAAGTGTCTAAAACCTCATAAATACCATGTATGTCCCAGATTTTCATATATGGCTTCAAGGCAGTAGTCTGCAGATTGTCTATAAGCCACAGAAGTATTGATAATGTTCAGAGCCCTGGTCCCCTCCTACATTGCCAGGCCCTTATGGTAGGTGCAGTGGCACCATGCAGTTACAGTATTTCTATGGATCACTATCATCATTCTGCAAATTTTGAACCCCAAAGAAAATTCATAGTGGCTTTTGTCTCTAACACCTGTTTCATCTTTCAGTTTTATTATTTTTATTTTGCTATTGTGATAAAGTTTTGCATGTTTCTGGACAAATTTGTGTGCCAAAATTCCAACATTTTTCTCTGCTTATTATGTATAATAAAAAAAAGCTGATAACACTTTTATATGGCTACAAAGTCATGTATGCACCCCTGCTGCATACATTTGCAAATATAAAATTTTCATACGTCATGTTAAGCAGTCTTTTTAACCACTTCCTGTCCACCCTATAGCAGAAATACTGCTACAGGGTGGCACGGGTGCGCAATATCACGTATATATACACTTGATTTAGCATTTCCGGGTAGGGGGCGAGCGCACCCTGCCTGTGCCACCACTGGAGGCCTCAGATGTCAATCACCGGGTTCCGGCCATTAATTTACATGCATTGGAAGTTTTTTTAGCAAAGACATGTAGCAGAATACATTTTGGTGTAAATTTATGACAAAATTTAATTTTTTAAATATTTTTATTGGACATGTTTAATAGCAAAAAGACAAAAAGATGGCTTTTTTCTCAAAATTGTCGGCCTTTTTTTTTATAGCAAAAAAATTAAAAACGCACAGGCGATCAAATACCACCAAAAGAAAGCTCAATTTGTAGGAAAAAAAAGGACATAAATTTAATTTGGGTGCAGCGTTACATGACATGGGTGCAATTGTCAGTTAAAGTAATGCAACGCCTTAATGCCTTAACACAAAAAATGGCCTGGTCAGGAAGGGGGGTAAATCCTCAGGAAGGCAAGTGGTTAAGGAAAGCCATGTGTATTTACTGTACGTGTCTGAGCCAAATTCAATACTTTAATTTAGTATTTACATGTTCAATATCACTACTACTTTACCCCAAAGAATATTAGCAAACCACATGTAACAGTCTGTGCTTTGGCTGCTTTCACACTGATCTGCTTTTGGTGCGTTCTTCAAAATAAACTGAAGAAAAGCAGAAGAAAACTGTATCCCTTTAAATCCTATGTACAGTTGCGGTTCACACTGATCCATTGCACTTCACTTTCACATTTTTTGGTGCATGTTTTGTCCAGTAAAAATACACATTAAAAACGCATCCCTCCATTGAAATTAATGAAAACCGCGTCAAAAACACATCAAAACTGCAACACACCTGTGAGAAGTTCTCAAGTCCTGGTTTACAAAATCGCATGACAAGGGGAATCACATTATATTCAATGGTGCCCTTCTAATCAACTCAGTACAGTTCATTTTTAAAAAAAGTTTCTGGTAGATTTCAGCCTCATAGACTTCTATTGTATCTCACAGATGTCGCATCAAAATAGATAAGAAGCATTCCCATATGACTTTGATGGATTTTGTGTTTTTTTGAACCCTCATCTCTCCTCCCTGGTCATCCTTCATCCATGGATTTTGATACAGCTGCGATTTTGGAGCCTTCGTTCGATCATCCCTTCCTTCAATCAATCGATCTTTTCTTTGATCAACAGACTCTTCCTTCAGTCAATCAATCAACCCATCCTTTGATTGACTGATAGACCCTTCAATCAATCTGCCCTTTAATCAATCGACTGACCCTTACTTTGGCCGATTAACCCTTCAATCAATCGATCTTTCCTTTGATCGATAGATCCTTCTTTCAAAGAAAGGGTCAAAAGGAAGGATTGATTATGGAAGGATCAATCGAAGGAAGGATCAATCGATCAAAGCAAGGATCGATTGGTTGATCGAAGGAAGGATCAACTGATGGAAAGATTGATTGATCAATGGAAGAATCGGTTGATTGAAGGATCAAAGGAAGGATCAAAAGTGCTTCAGTGAGAACCTAGATTTTAGGCAGCAAGAATCAGGGAGGAGAGGTGAGGGTTAAAAAAAAACTCAACCAAAGCCGCAAGGAATCTATGCTGATGCAACTTCTGTGAGATAACATAGAAGTCTATGGGGCTAAAATTGCACTGATGTCGGAATATAATGTGATTTGACTTGTCCTGCAATTCTGTGAACCCAGGCTGGAGGACTTCTAAAGTCACACTGAAATCGCATCAAAAGTCACACTGGAAACTGCATGAAAATCTCATTAGAAAAGTGGGAAGTGATATGGGGAAAATATAAACGCGGCAAAAACACACTAAAAAAGCATAACAAAATGCATAATACGTTGCGTTAAGTTTAACACAATGTAGGAAAAACACGGCAAAACTGCATATGCGTTTTTCATACAAAGCAGTGTGAAAGTAGCCTTCATCTAATAATATCTTCACCTATATTCCTTTCTACATGTGTTCAAATCTAAAGACAAAAATAGAACATGAGAACTCAACAGGGAACACTTTTTTTCTGCTTCTCCTGGACCAGGTTGGGGGGGGGGGGGATCTCATCAGTTGGCAGAATTTTAGAGGTTTGCTTGTTTCTAGCATTTGCTGTTACCTCCCCACTTGGGTTTGTACATTCCTGGGTGACACTAGGCTGTTGCTTTTATTTGCCCTGATGACACAATGCTGCTAGCAGCAAATCAAGTGCACTTAATGCTCAGCTGCTCCATTGAGTCAGGAGAGACACAAGTCCCAGCTGTTCTGCTTGATGTTTTCTGATTGCACCCAGTGCTCAATCTGTGAACTCTTTTCCAGACAGTAGATTTTTCAAGCTCCAGGGCTTTAAAATCTCATGCAGGCAGGCATCCACAGATATGCTTTTATAAGCTGCTGCCAGGGGATCTTCCAGGAGATAAATGGAATCTGTGTGAAGTAAATTAGAGTGAACCAGTCAATCTGTGTGTCAGCCCTAAATGTAGGGGTAACTAGCCTGCAGACACAAAAGCCTATGGCCTCTCATGTAGGGGGTCACTGAGAAGTAGCCCTGATTCCTGAAATCTCTGTCAGTTTCATTTGCAACTTCTTAAAAAGGCATTGCTAAACAAATTAATTTACCAGTAAATCCTCCCCCTGGGTGCCCAGGAAATCATCCCAGGGTGAGAAATAATAGGAGCTCTCATTCTAAAGACATAATTGAATTACTTTTCTCAAACCTCCATATAAGACCCAGTATGTCTAAATTTCTAATTGTTCCCTTGCTTGTCCTGTACTGTGGACTTCCTGCAGCAGCTGGTTGTAAATAAATCATTCGCATCCAGGAAAGTCCATTCTACTCAAACATGCACTGGATTTACCCTTTTAGTATGTTTTAAACACCATTTCTCAATTTAATTCCTGAAGTATTCCTGAACACCTTGTGTTTTCACGATTTTCCTTAGTGAGCACAACTATAGCAATTATTGAGCTGGTAATGCAAATTACTTACACAAGACTAGACCTGGCCATAGATGGATCGATATTTGGCTGGTTCAGCAGGGACCAGCCAAGTTAAGTTCCATGTTTGTCTGCTCCTGCTTGACAGAAGTTGATCTAACAATTGTTGGAAATTTTTTCTTGATCAGCAGCTGCAGCCATTGGACTTAAGCTGCTGATCAATATATTCTGACAGTGGCGAGTTCCACTGTCAAAATACCCTGTCTCAGTGGGGATGATATCCACCTCGATTATGTGGATGGAGGAATCCATTAATTTTTTTTTTTGTTCAGCCCATTGGCTGAATTAAAAAAAACAAAAGATCCATCTATGACAAGACAATCATGGAGGATGAACTTGTGGGGTGAACTTGAAAAATTTTGTGTTGGCCTGGGCAGGAAGGGGGTAAAAGTGCCCAGAATCCAAGGAGCTTTCAAGGAACATAAATTACGTATCTAATTTTCTGACTATATATCACATTTTTGGAGGCCTTTGAATGACAGGACAATAGAAACACCTATAAAATGACTACATTTTGGAGAGTAAACACCCCAAGGTATTTTAGGAGGCATGGTGAGTCATTTGAAGACTTCACTTTTTGCCACAAGTTTTTGGAAAGTGTGGAAAAATGAAATTTAATTGTTTTACACAAAGTTGTAAATTTTATTAGATATCTTTTACACACAGCATGGGTATACTTAGAATTTCACCGCAAAATGCATTTTGCCACTCCTCCTCAGTATGGGGATGCCACATGTGTGAGACTTTTCAATGTTTGGACAGATTATGTAGCAGACTTTGCAATGTACTGTACTAGCCACCTCTGTATAAATGGTCAGGGAATATGTGTGTAGCATCATCTATAGCAGTCCCTTTTCCAATAAGCCAAACAAACCTAGCCCACTGGTATGTGATTGCCCCAGGAATGGCATGTTAACTGGCAAGGAGATATAAGAGGCTGAAGAAAATAAGAACAAAAGAGTTCCTGTGGTCCCAGGAGTGCAGTTGTCTGCAGGGGATGGCAGATGGGTCAGTCCAGTTGACAAGCAGAGAAAATAAACAAGCAAAGGATCTATCCAGGCAGCAGTCAGAAACGTTGTCAACAAACAGGCTAGGCTGAGTACAGGCAGAAAACTGAACTGGTGTGGCGGTGATCAGGAATGCTGTTCCTGGCTACACTGGCTCTGGTGAAACTGTGCTAATGTGGCAGAGATCAGGGACACTGTTGATGGCTGCACCAGCTCTGGTGACAGTGGCACTGGTGTGGCTGGCAAACAGGCACATTGCTGCTAGCTGCACTGGGCTGGGGACATTGTCACTGGTATAGTGACGATCAAGAACATCGTTGCTGGCTACACTGGTCTACCAACACTGTGAGTAGCATGTCAGGATGTTTAAATGATTAATTAAGTCAATCATATCGATCGTTTAATTGATCGATGTATGACAGAACCTCCAATATTAAAAAATAAATTTTGAAATATAATTATGCTGACCAATTCATTATATTTACATTCCCTGTGATAACTTTTGTAAGTGATTAAAAAAAATAAAAGGACAGTGTAAAAAATAAAATAAATAATAAAATAATGATAATAATAAAAATAAATTAAAACGCCCCCATCCCCTGTGCTTGGGATCGCTTCTGTCCCACCTCGGTACATAAACAGCGATTGCACCACGCAAGTGAGGTATCACAGCAAACTTCAGATCATGGGCAGTCATTCTAGCACCAGACCTCCTGTGTAAATCTAAAGTGGTAGCCTGTAAAGTCTTTTAAAGCATCACCTATAGATATTAAAATTAATGTCGCATGTTGCCATTGCACGGGTGTGCACAATCTTCAAGTGTGACATGTTTGGTATCTATTTACTATGCA
The DNA here is from genome assembly GCF_062004578.1 of Staurois parvus. NCBI lineage: Eukaryota > Metazoa > Chordata > Amphibia > Anura > Ranidae > Staurois > Staurois parvus. The sequence goes on from NW_028318332.1 coordinate 1,244,210, forward strand.
TAACAATGTTTTATAGTTTACCAAAAAATTGGGTTATGTATTGTGTTTTTGCATTCAAATTCAAAAAAGTGTATTTTTTCCCCAAAAAATTGGGTTTGAATTTCGCTGCACAAATACTGTGTGATATAAAAAATTGCAGCACCCACCAATGTATTCTCTAGGGCCTCTGCTTTAAAAAATATACAGTGTAACTGACTGTTACGTGTAAACATAAAGTGCCAGAAAAGCTTGGTCTTCAAGTGGATAAAGGAGTGTCCCCTTTTATCTCCCCAAAAACTGCCTTTATCTAAGGACTGTCCCAGAGTACGTAGTTTTTAATATTTACTCACCTCTGGATTGGTATTGATATTACCGATTAACTATTTATTTGCACAGACAATAGCTTAATTTGTCCATCAGATGACACTCTAAGACTAGAACTCCTTATATTAGGTGGAAGTGAATTAAAGTGGATTTATTTGGTTCAATATTTAGAGGAGAAACTAATTTTATCCTTAGATTAATCTCAATGTGTTAATTTACTTAGAGGGTATATAAGCACATAACTCCAAGGTGATTTTTATGATTTTAATTTTTGGTATAATAGCATCTTAAACTTGAAACCCTAGTTAAAGAGGTGTAACGTTAGCAACTCACAGTGGTACATACAATGATCATCAATACAATGAACAAATATATTCAGCGCTCACACAATGATGAGTAGGATGGAAGATAACTAAAATTAGATGAATAAATGAGAAATTGAAACTGACTGTACAATGGATGTTGTGACAGTTGTCAAAAAGTCAATATATCCTTAGAATGGGCAGAATGAAGAGGAAATGGACCAAGGGAACAGAGCACATGGGATGGGACCGGCAGCTCCTCGTCAAGGATGTGGGGGATCCCTCGAAAACAAGCAAAAGAGAAAGGAAGGCACCAGGTCAGTGTAAGTTAAAAACATAGAAACATTATTGCAGAAGACTTACATTTAAGAATCCTTCAATCAGCATGCAGGATGAGATGGTAGACAGCTCGGCGGGAATTTTTGAACAAACGCCGCCGAGTCCATGAGCGGCTCCTTTCCAGGTTATGCAGCCTACATCGATCCATCCATCAGAATGTACTGCTGTCCCACTTCTCCGCCTACCATCTCATCTTGCATGCTGATTGAAGGATTCTTAAATGTAAATCTTCTGCAATGAAGTTTCTATGATTTTAACTTACACTGACCTGGAGCCCTCCTTTCTCTGCTGCTTAACTTTAGCAACTCATTCAATACATTTTTTATACCCTTAAAATCTTTTGTACACATTTTACACCATTTCCATCTTACTTCTGAGAAAGTATAGATTATGAAATACGCATATTTCTTAACAAAACACAATAAAATGAGGGTGTAAACACCTAGCACATTATCACAAACACTTTATTAGGGGATATAAAAAAAATTGTTATACTCACAAATGTAGTGAGCTATAAGCATATCAATACATAAATCACACAGTGAGAGAATCCACTCTCCACTTCCAACTGGAAACAGGATGACAAGTACAGCTGATGAGTTTTGGGGAACCACTCCGCTGCCTCTCTCACTTTGTGCTTTATGCATTGATATGCTTAAACCTCACTACACTTATAACATGCGCATAACAATTGTTTTTATATCCCCTAATAAAGTGTTTGGGATAATGCACTAGGCGTATGCATCCTCTATTTCTTGTGTTTTGTGCATTGTTTTCCCGATCTGAGAAGGGCTTCACCGCCTCTACTTTTCAGTCTGGGTTGCAACTACTATGTGACAATTTAGTTTGTGGGATGGGAGCCTCAGTCAGGTTTCTGCAGTGTTAAGTTTGGTTCTGTTCCTTTAACAACAAATATTTCTTATGATAAGTATTATAATCAAACATAACACACGATAATAGTATCTTAATCATGATTGAGTCCTTTTGTATATCATTATGCCTTATATATACATATATTGAAACAGTGATGCCCCCTTTCCTAGTCTTTCCCAAAAATGAGCCAAAAGTATCAATGGTTTTGGCTTATAAAATATTGCAAAGTTAAAGTGATAGTTCCGGTAAAACCTAACTAAGACTAAACCTACTCCCACCCCATTCTAAGGCTATTCTACCTAACCCTGTAAAGAAGAGATCTGTATGCCTACCTATTCTAAATCCTTTCTAGTCCGGTCCCATGATCAGCTGTCAGCAGCGGCTTTTGTGTAGAGGAAGGGCAGCCAACAATGGAAGCTCTATAGTAAGTCCATGGGTGATGTCATCTCCTAGACATTTCCAGCAGTTTTTCGTGATCTGTCCTCTACATAGAAGCTGCTGGAGACCAGACCAGAGCGGCTTTAGAATAGGTACGTATACAGATCTTTTCTTTACAGGGTAGATAGAATGGGCTTAGAATAGGTATGGGAGTAGGTTTAGCCGTAGGTTTTGACTGAACTACCACTTTCAGTTCATTTCTCCTTGACTTTAAGACACTTATAGATATATAGCAGAATGTTGACTTTTAGTTACTGTTTTTTTCAAGGTGTCTTTCAGTTGTTATTATTTCTCAGTCAGGTTAACAATAGAGGTCTTTGTCATTAAAGTGAGAATACAAGAGTGTTGACTCTTATTCACCTAGGTAAACAGATTTTGTCTCTTCACAATAGTACACTTGTAGGTTTTTGCAGGCCTTGTAAACATGGAAGAGTAGTTTTATTTAACTTTCACGTCTTCTCCCACAGGAGAATGACCATATCCCAATGCCTGATACCATTTCAATGTACCCAGGATTGTCCATTCTTCAGGGGTATTTACTTATAAAGCTCAAGTCATTTGTGGGGTTATTTGTATTCACCAATATCTCCTTGTTTTGACAAATATTCGTTCAAGGTCCCTTTAGTTCTGAGACTGGGAAACATTCATGTGACTCTGGATTTTGGCCTATCTGACATCTAGACCAGTTTTTCCTCAAACCCATAGTTTATCATATAAAATTAGAAATCATATGTCAAAATGTAAATCATAGAGACTCTAACAAATGTGATGGCGATTTGGAACACTATGACTGGCTGGCCTTGCACCCATGCCTACATGGATGTTAAATTGGGAGCAGCACCTGTGTCCTTGCAACAGAAATCACTGGGACTACCTGCACAGGAATGTATGGATCAGCAATGCATCCCCATGTGGGAAAACACAGCCCTAGCACAGGGTTCACATTGATACACCCTGTGTAAATGAGGCCCTATGATGACACTGGGATGGGTGTGGGGTTAGTCAACAAAATAATAGACATCTCTCCATGATAGTTAAAAGTTTTCATGCACCCCAATCCCAATTAGGATACAGATAACATCTTCTGGTGCATGACACAGAGCTGTGCATAATAACTTATTCCCATTATTAAAGTGACACTAAAGGCAATTTTTTTTAGTTTTGGATAGAGCGAAGAAAGATTAGAACTCAGTTATTTGTCAGTTTTTATTACTTTCTGTGCCCCCATTAAGGAGACTCACCCTCTCTATTTGTCCTGTTTACTGTTATCATTGAAAGTAAAAGAAAATCCCACATTTTGGGTTGATATTAGAACAAGAATAGAGGGGAAACCTTCTAATGGGGACACTAGTTCTATTAACCCTGGTGGCAACCTAGGATTAATTCGCTTTGGAGGGATTTCTCCTCACTACTTGTTTTGGCTATGGGACAAAAAGTGACAGGACATCTCTGCAATGGGACACAGATGGTAAAAAAAAATGACAGTGGTTATAACCCTCCCTTACTATATCCAAAATAAAAAAAATTGCTTTTAGTGACACTTTAATAAAGAACTAAGGGCAAAACTTATTTTTCTTTTTTTTCCATTTTGGATAGAGTAAGGAAGGGTTATAACTCCTGTTAGGTTTTTTTTTTGTCCCCTTAGGGAGATTTCCCTTCACTTCATGTCCCATAGTCAAAATAGGAAGTGAGCTGAAATCCCTCCAAAGTGAGGGAATTCTGGAGTGTCACCAGAGCTAGTATCCATATCGGAGGATTTCCCCTCTATTACTGTACTGCTGTCAATTTATACTCTAACCCAACTAGCTATATCTGTGAACTAGAGCTCTATCCCCCAAAAATTGCATTTAGTTATACTTTAACATCACTTGTAATGCCCAATAATCCCTTGCATGGTATATGAGCTGTATAGGACAGTAATGTATCAATTAAAGCAGTGCTTCTTCAAGCCTATGGGATTGGTATAATGCTTGAGCCATTTGTTATTAATACTACCTATGCGGTCCTACTATTGGTTTTAAGTTTAATGCATTAACCAGTAGAGGAAACTAGACGTGCCACACAGGTCTAAAAAAACAGAGGACGTGTAGCACATATAGTCCTTGTGCTCCTCTGCTGTGTCCCCCATCAATATTATATCTATCAATTCATCTGCAATTCAGAGGAAGCTTTGATCTGCAGATGCTGTCAGTTAAAGCAACCCAACATTTGTAAAAAAAAATTTGTTTAGTTGACCCCTTATTAATTCTTAGTGTACCCTGATCTTTCCTAATTAACTTATTTTTCCATTCCTCCCTTCAGTTATTATTTTTGTGATTTTAATTCTATGTTTTTTTAACCACTAATATTTACACTTTTGTGTTTTATTTTTTATGTTTGTTCATTGTTTTTAGTGCCATATTTAAAAAAAACACAAAATTAAAAAAAAAAAAACTTTATTTCAATTATAAATAATTTTGTAATGTTTTGTACCAGAATCATAATTTTAATGTGATTTTAAATAAGACAAATTACAGAACACAATTTTTACATTTATTTTACAGTAACATTTTTTTTCTTTTAAACGAACACTGGTCAAAAAAATAACAGAAAGTTTTGTCTGGTTTTTCTAAGGGCTTTGCATAAAAAAAGTTTATTTTTGCAAGACAACGCCTTACTAAGGCTTGTTTGTCCTTAAAAAAATGTTACACTGTATGTTTAATCACGTTACATTAAAGTGTTACTAAACCCACAACAGTAAAGTCAAACAGTATATGCAGTAAAGCATGCTTGTTATACTCACTGTGGAACCTAATGGGCTAATCCTTGTGTAAAAAGGATGTTTGATCCTGTCTTCTCTGAGCCTCCCCCTTCTTCCAGTGTCTCTTAAATATCTCCTGATAGAACAGAACCTCGGGGGCAAGCTGCATGTGCACAGTTTGGTGTTTATTGCTAGAGAGGATTTTTTTTCATGGGAGAGTGCATGTGATCAGCACAAGGCCAATCAGTACTGTCCAGACAGAGGTCAGGGGTCCTGCATCCTCCTACAGCAGAATTAAAACTCCTCCTACAAGCTGTAACCAGTGCTCTGCTGGATACTAATAGAAGTCACAAAACCGCTCTAACTGCTGATGAGAAAAAGAATTTAGCAGTTTATATTTACTAAAATAATTGCATTTCCATATTCTGTGTACTGGCGGAGACCAGATATAGTAAATGCAGGGTCCTGGGTTTAGTAACAATTTAAATGATGGTAAAGTTTTTTGTGATAAACAGGCCCATATCAGAAATGTAAAACTTTTCCATGGGTGGTGTGCATAGGTGAGAGGGGAAATTGCTAATTATTATTTTTCACAGATGTCATATACAGTAAAAAGTGACTAAAAGCTTTTTTGATATGACAAAGAGAAGAGTATGATCTGGCACTTAACCAGGACCAATCATAATGCAAACATTATATAAGGGAGTCCTTATAAGTCCTAATTACTCCTGCAAAGTCCTTATAAATCCTAAAATTCCACAAGATATAAAAATTCTAAGAGGCAGAGGCGGCATCCATCCGCAGAGTGTGACCAGCTCTGTAGGGAACACAGTAAGGGAAGGACAGGAGGCGCCATCTAAGTGCAGTATGTGTATAAGGATGGTTTAAAAGCAGTTAAAAACACTCACAAGATGACTAAAAACTTCAGACTTATCAGATAGTAGGTCCTTAGCTCTCTCCTTTAGCAGAGTCTGCCGCTGTCATCTAGGCTGGAAGATGAGAGAATGGAGCCGGGATGCCCTATGTACATCAGGAAGTGCACAGGAACCAGCGTGGAATGCATGGGCGGAATTGATGTCACTGGATGGAGGAGAGCATCGAGACCAGTGTCAGGCTATCAGGCTACGTGCTTGGAGCTGTTTGCTCCTTCTAGAGGCCCGGGGGTGTATTACCAATAACATCCTTATATAAAGTGGACAAGGGGAAGGGAGGAGGGGAGAGGGTAGGGGAGGGGAAAAAGAGCAGTAGAACTACAAGAATTAGCAGCTCAGTATACGATTACAAATAAAAGAAATACTTAACAGAAAATAACCTCATTTCTGGAGAATACTGTTATAGCTGATAAATAAGCATATATACAGACATGTATAAATAAGGAACATATAAGACCATGATTTAGATAGAGAAAATCTTGTGTTATAAACACACTAAGGTAACAGCATTATCATAAAACAAGTAAAAGCATTATCATAAAAAAAGCAAACATATCTCACATAGACAATTTTATAAAGAGTTATACAGTAACAGTTACTAGAAATGTACTGTAACAGGAAATTAACCCCCATAGACCATATGGGTACGGTATCCCAAATTAAAAGATACCATACAGGTCCACTGTAGAATAATCAGATGGAAACAGCAAATTAGACAAGGTGTAGATGAAAAACATAAAAGTACTGTTTTTCTATCAAGTAATTATTAAATAGCAAGAGCAGACAGGTGGATCACAATAGTGTATATGTTTCAATTTCTTCATTTAACACCCCTCCCCCCCCCCCGGGGTGAATGTTCAGTGGGAATAAATCCAATATGTTTCTTGTTGGCACAGACGTTTAGAACGTTCTGCCGCAGGGAATGTTTTGGGGATAGCCTCCACCACACAGAGTCCAAGGCCTTAGTGGTTTTATGGTGATGTCTAGGCACATTATGTTTATCACAGTCACCCTCAATGTTCTCCAAAATGTGTACATAGGGTCCTAGTGGTTCTCCCTATGTAACATGACCCACAGGGCCAAGACAGACAATAGACCTCTTATTCGGTAGAACAATTGTAGAATTATTTTATAGTGTATGTTTTCCCTTTTACAGTAAACACTTTCTGTTCATGTTGTAGAAATGAACAAGTAAGACAAAGTCTCTTTTTGCATTAGTACATGCCTATGAGTGGAATTAGGTAAGTGGGTTGTATGGGGATATCTGCTACACTTTTGATTTTACTGGGAGCTATTCTGCTTTTGATGTTCCTAACTTTATGGTGGGACACCTTGGGATTGTGTGTAAGGGACGACTGAAGGAAAGGGTCTTCAAGGAGTAATAACCCCTTGTCTAGGAACTTCTCAGTGAGAAGTTGACCACGTTGTAAGAAATCATTGTCTCTGGTACAGTTTTTTCGGAGTCGGCAAAACTGGCTCCTGAGTATGTTATGTACCCATCTTGGGAGGTGACAGCTGTTGAAACAAATAAAAGAATTGCCAGCCGTTGGTTTGATGTAGTTGGTAGCATAAATAAGTCCAGCATCATGACGTAATTCTAGATTTAGAAAGGCAAGGGAATGGGGATCTTTAACATAAGTAAAATTCAAACCAAGATGGTTCTGGTTACAGTATTGGGTGAATTGATCCACCAGTTCAGCTGAGCCATCCCATATGATTACTATGTTGTCTATGTAGCGACCATAGTATATTATGTGGGCAGCAAATGGGTTGTTGTTATTAACGTAGGAGTGTTCCCAATTTGTTAACGTAGGAGTGAACCGCTATGTTGGTTCATCCACAAACCAGTCTGATAGGGCTTCCACTCAATCCATTCATTTCACAACACAGTTTCATGCTCAATTCAGAATGATGGAGAACATCCTGAAGAGACATTGGTCAATACTCCTTGAAGACCCTTTCTTTCAGTAGTCCCTTAAACACAATCCCAAGGTATCCTACCGTAAAGCTAGGAACATCAAAAGCAGAATAGCTCCCAGTAAAATCAAAAGTGTAGCAGATATCCCCATACAACGCACTTACCTAATTCCACTCATAGGCATGTACCAATGCAAAAAGAGGCTGTCTCACTTGTTCATTTGTACAACATGGACAGAAAGGGGTTTATTTACTAAAGCTGGAGAGTTCAAAATCAGACTCCCTTCTGCATAGAAACCAATCAGCTTCTAACCTCAGCTTGTTCAATTAAGCTTTGGCAATGAAACCTGGAAGCTGATTGGTTTCTATGCAGAAGGGAGTCTGATTTTGGACTCTCCAGCTTTAGTAAATAAACCCCAAAGTGTTTACGGTAAAAGGGAAAACATGCACTATAAAAGAATTCTACAATTGTTCTACTGAATACGCAATCTATTGTCTGTCTTGCCCCTGTGGGTCATTTTATGTAGGAAGAACCACCAGGACCCTATGCAAACATTTTGGAGAACATAGATGCCTCATAGAGGGTGGCTGTGATAAACAGTGTGCCTAGACATTTTCTTGAACATCACCATAAATCCACTAAAGGCCTTGGAGTCTGGGTGATGGAGGCTATCCCCAAAACATTTCCTGTGGCAGAACGTTTTAAACGTCTGTGCCAACAAGAAACATATTGAATTTATTCCCTTGGAACACTCATTGAAACATACACTATTGTGATCCACCTGTCTGCTCTTGCTATTTAATAATTACTTGATAGAAAAACAGTACTTTCATGTTTTTCATCTAGACCTCGTCTAATTGTTTCCATCTGATTATTCTACAGTGGACCCATATGGTCTCTTTTTAATTTGGGATACTGGATCCATATGGTCTATGGGGGTTAATTTCCTGTTATACCACATCTCTAGTAAGTATTATAACTTTTTATAAAATTGTCCATGTGAGATATGTATACTCTCGAAAATTGCTTGTAACCAAAATGATCCAATTTTTATGTTTTATTTTCAATTTAATTATACTTTTTCTTATGGAATTTGCCTCCCCCTCATTCACTTATATATACTGATATGTGCATTATAATGTATCCATATTTTTTATGACAATGCATTACCTTAGTGTGTTTATAACACAAGATTTTCTCTATCCAAATCATGGTCTTATAAGTTCCTTATTTATAGATGTCTGTACATATATGCTTATTTATCAGCTATAACAGTATTCTCCTAGGAAGGAGATTATTTTCTGTTAAGTATTTATTTTATTTGTAATAGTATACTGAGCCGCTTGCTCTTGTAGTTCTACTGTTCTTTTACCCCTCCTCCCTTCCCCTGTCCACTTTATAAGGACGTTATTGATAATGCACCCGCAGGCCTCTAGAAGGAGCAAACAGCTCTGAGCGCATAGCATGATAGCCTGACACTGGTCCCTATCCTCTCCCCCTGCCGGTGACATCACTTCCACCCATGCATTCCACGCTGGTTCCTGTGCACTTCCTGATGTACACAGGGTGTCCCGGCTCCATTCTCCCATCTTCCAGCCTAGATGACAGCAGGGGACCCTGCTAAAGGGGCAAGCTAAGGACCTACTATCTGATAAGTCTGAAGTTTTTAGCCATCTTGTGAGTGTTTTTAACCGTTTTAATAAACAATCTTTACACACATACTGCACTTAGCTGGCGCCTCCTGTTCTTCCCTTATTGCTTGATATGACACTTCAGTATGCTCACATAAATAACCAAAATAAAATATCTCCAGGAATTAAACAAATTAAAATGTATTAACCAGTTGAGTTCTTCTTCTTCTTTATGCTGTATGGTTTTAAAAGAAAAATGTGAGATTTAAAATAAACAAACATTCTTCCTCACCTCGGTGGATGCAGTATCGATCCAATGCTGCAGCTGTCTTCCGCTGGCTTTACATTGAGAACTGAACGATCAAAGACCATTGATCACTCAGTACTTGAGACCACATTGACTGTCAGTCACTATTCTGTGCTCTGCCCCTCCAGCACTCACTGGAGGGGCACCTGGCTGTGTGTGTGTGTCTGGCTCAGGCTATCAGCAGTGTGCCTCTGAGTGGATCCCAACAATATTGTCGGAATCCCTGTAGAACCTGAATCAGCTCTGTGACTTTGACTGACAGAAGGCTTAAACCCTCTGTTGACCGAATCCGGCTCACAGGAGTGCAGAAACAAATGCCCCACAGGAGAAGTGGCGCCAAAAGAGCTTTCTCCTAGCATTTAAAAACAATAAAAAACAAAGCTGTACAACCACTTTACATAAACTTTGCAAAAATAAGCAAACATCAATCAGTAGTCTTATGGATATATAATTGCTCACCTAGTCTTTAAAAGTAGCTTCTATGACAAAATAAATAATCTGCATAAATAAACAAGGCAAGTTGTGGAAATTGGCAACTGATTATCACGTAGTTTCAAAAACAAGGTTGCAATCAAAACTTAAATTTCCAATTCAGTTGTAACATTTAAAATGGTTCTAAAGCCTAAGCATTTTTCACCTAATGCAGTCCTTGCATTAGGTAAAAAATGTTTAGGTATCTGTTTTAGCTCCCCCCCCCCACCCCTTTTACTTACCTGAGCCCTTATTCAATCCAGCTCTGTGCATATCTGCAGCTCTTCTCTCCTCTCACTTCTGGGTCTCACTGGCTTTGCTGGAGCACCAGGAGGTATTGGCTCCCACTGCTGTCAATCAAAGTCAGTGATGAGGGAGCTCCATCAATCAAAGTCAATGACGAGGGAGCTGGTGGCAGAGCTAAGTCCCACTGTCTGTGTCAACGGAAGCGAGCACCCACAAATGCCTGGACAGAAAAGGCACAAGGCACTGGACAGAAAGGATGAGCCAGGAGCACTAGCGGGAGACCCAAGAAGAGGATGTTTGGGGCTGCTCTGTGCAATTTCAAGTATAAAGATGTTTGTTATTTAAAACAAAAATTAATTTACAATCACTTTAAGCTGAACTTCAGCTGAACTGTTAAGTACACTAATAAAATACACATATAGGATTTAACTGCCAAATGTTCTATAATTTTGTCCAGCTAGTACTTGGATGTACAAAGCCTTGCTAAACAGCAGGCCCAGTTGGCCACCTCACTCTTCTCTTTTACAGATAAACAGTACAGCTAGGTCACCTACTAGTAAAGAAAAAGCAGCAGACTGGGGTTACGGGGGTCATCTCTCTCCTTGCTATAGAATGTTCCTTTCATGCTTGTAGCAGAGTCTGATTAGTTTAGAGTGCTGACCATACCTCTTATAGTCTGAGTTCTGCTGTACCAGGAATTTCAAGAGTAAGATATGCACTTTCAGGTGCTTACAATAGTTGCTTTTACAAATACATTTAGAATGTGTAATGTATAGATAACTGCATTGATTGGTATTTTTATATCTGCCTGAATATTTGCTCTAATCATAAAAGATTCCTTAAGATTCTGTGACTCATAGTTGGTTAAACCTATCTCTTCTGTTGTAAAACAAACAAAAAGCTTGTTTCCCGAGTCCACTTCTATTATGGAGGAGGCTGTCATGTCACCAGGATATGGACACCTTCTGATACATTGTTTCTGGCAGAATAACACTTTAGTGTTTTGGGTTTAAGTGCAACTTCAACTTAATTATTCAGCTATACGTTTAAATGTCAAATCAGGTTGTAAAAAACATGGTTTCTTTGTTTCCTTTGGGCAATGGATCCTTCCTTTAATGGGGACAATAGAATAGAATTCCATTATTGTCTAAGATTCTTGTGATATTTCATAACATTTTGTTCAAAAGCTAAAAAAAAGTTTTGGTTTACAAAAAATGAGAGAAATTTGTTTCACTTCTTCATACTTCTTCTTGTACACTTCTTCATACACTTCATACTTACACATACATAAATATGTTACTGTATGGGATGAAAATATCTATAAATCTATAGATATTCCCTGTGGTCCATTTTTGTGGTAACCTTTTGAATAGCTTTTCATTTATTCATGTCCTACATTTTCATGTGTCATCTTTAAAGACAATAGTGACATGAATAAACAGGATGACAAAAATAATCACTGAAGCGCACTAAAATCATTTATTGTTTATAAGTTTACAGAAGCATTTTCTAGCAGTGGGTACAAAAGCTAACTGCATCAGTACTACATGAATCCCATCATTAAATAAAGGCAGTTCAAAGCAGAAAAGCAGTAAGTGGATGCCATTAAGTGTTATGTGGTCACCTTTTAACACTCACGGAGGCTCATTCACTAACAAAAAAAAGGTGCAAATGCACATGTTCACTAAAGTAATATGCCAGTACACATAAGGTCATAAAGTCATAAGTTCTAGGTAAAATGTTCTATTTTCAAAAACTGAGACATTCTTTCAACTACAAAACCCAATATGATCCTGGCTAACATTCCCAAGTGCTGATTAGATAAAGAAAGTTAGTGTTACTAGACCCAGGACCCTGCATTCACTATATCTGGTCCCCCACAGTACACACAATATGGAAGCAGTTATTTTAGTAATTATAAACTGCTAAAGACCTTTTCTCATCAGCATTATATAGCAGTCTTGTGACTTCTCTTAGTGACTGGCTGAGCATTGGTTAATCTTGTAGGAGGAGTTTTCATTTTCCTCTGACTGTTCTATGAGGCTGCATAACCCGTGGACAGCGCTGATTGACCTTGTGCTGATCACATGCACCCTTACAAAAAAAAAACTCTTTAGCAATACGCACCAAACTGAGCATGTGCAGAGTGTCTCCTAGCGCTCTGTACTGTCAGCAGATGGATTGGGGACTGTGGAAGAAGGGGAAGATCAGAGAAGACAGGATCAAACAGTCTTTTTACATAATGCGGATGATTACCGCTTAGGTTCCACAGTGAGCATAACAAGCATGGTTTGCTGTTTATACAGACTGAGTTTACTGTTGTAGGTTTAGTAACACTTAAATTTTTTGGTTGTCCTGGAAATTATAGTTCCCATTTCATTTACTTTAAACAAAAGATGAATGTGATTTTAGCCTAGTCATTGGTAGCCATTATAATGAATTTTCCTTGTAGTTTCAGCACACTATGTTTGAAACATATCCTGGGAAACGGTTGGTTCACCTTTAGGGTTAGTTCACCTTTATAAAAAAAATACCCTACTCAGCCCATAAGCATCTTTCCATAATCCTAACTAATTTGATTTAACATGTATGCATTTATGCTCTTTCCATACCTGTAGACTATTTGCTCCAAACACTTAAGACTCTTTGAATTTTCAAAGCTCTGTCCTGTCTTCTTTCTAAGATGGTAAAAAGACCCCATAATGGACTTTTACAGTACCCAAGGAACATGAGATTCACACTCTGAAATACATAAAACTAAACTTGTCTTACAATAATTCAAAAAACATAAATAAAACCAATAATATATAACCCTGTTAAGGCTCTATATTATCACACTGATTTCCCAGGTCTGTTAGAAAAGCATCCAAGATAAATGGGTAACAAAAAGCATAAAGCCCTCCACATGTTTCTCAACAAAGTCGATTCATCAGGAGTAGTGAGCCTGTAGATTCTCTACAATAAAGTATAAACAAAAATTAACCACAAAACTTATCCACACAAATTATACAATTTACAAACCATATGAAAATTACAACAACGATGGTGGATGGCTCTAGCTTACTTAAAATTTGGAGGATGGACCAGTTGTTATAATGGCCTTCCCTAGAGATACAGAGCAAGTGCTGGCCTTCTCCTGAGCCCCACACATGTGCAGCACACACTCTTGTGGTTGCAAATAAACTCAGCAGCTACAAAAAGACAGAGATACTACTGCACATGTGAAAAGCTTTGGTAAAAGAAATTTTAAGGTCATGGTGAGACAGTACAAAAGGAAACCAGAAGCCCACCTCTAAAAAACTGAGATACAGCATTGCCCTCCTTGAAGGTATTTATATGTCCTCACTTCCAGTAGAAAACTCAAAAGCTAAGACCTAACTCTCTGCCTATGGGTAAGTGAGTAGAGTCATGCAAATCATTCCCTTTTTTCCCTTTTATCCATCAGTGCATCTGTGCCTGCTGATGTATAATGATGACTATATTTTTGTTTTACACCAACTGAACGCCCTGATGGCTAAAAGGGACAAAAAGGAAGTATTTTGTCACGTACCTGGATAGTGAGCCTGACGTGAAGAGGCAGGCCTCCCGTACAACTCCAGCTCGAGGAGCGCTGATGGTGAGACAGCAGTCGCAGGTGCACGGTGAGGTATGAGTGCCTGAGATCAGTCTGGTAACAGCTGGTGGGCTGATGAGTTGCAGACCAGAGCAGGGTGCAGATGTAGCCATGCGGGATGGATGGATGGATGCTGAAGCACAGCGTGCTGAGGATGCAGGGTCAGACGAGCCGGGTTCGATATTGGCGAGGCAGATCAGGCTTATAGCAGCAGGAGGAAGAGTAGTCGGGTCACAGGCCAGGTTCAGTAACAGCAGATCAATCAGACAGAAGCAGGCAGAAGAATAATCCAAAGACAATCCAGAGGTCAGGGCAGGAGGCAATCAAGCAGAAGTCAGGAACAGACTGGTTTGGCAACAGGAATCAATCACAGAAATCAGGAAACACGAGCAGGGGAAAAGACCATACGGCAATGAGACAACCACAGCAGACAGTTTAAATAGCCCTCATGGCACCAGCATTAGTGACAGGTACGCGCCTGCATGCGCGCATCTGGATGCGCACGCGCAAGTGCGCGCGCCTATGGCCAAGTGCCTGCACATCTTCTCGGCTTGCAAGGACCCTGCGCATGCGCATATTTGTGCGCCATGGAGCTTTACCTGCACTATGGGCAGGCCTTTCCTGACAGATTAACATGAGTCAACCCATGTAACCATAAGCAGAGACTGAATGCCCTGTTTTTGCTGTTTATGATTGAAGAGAAGACGTGTAAATAACTTTTGTTATAACAAGGTAATACTGTATCTATGAAACAAATCTTAAAAATCAATTCTGGACATTTTTAAAGCTATACTCCTGTGACCCGCTTTCAGCCATCAGTGGGCTAAAGCCTGCTGTTGGCTGGCATCACTCAGCAGGGAAAGATCCTGACTTTACAGTCAGGATCTACCCACATGCCTGAGATGGCAGCTGGCTCATCCTCTCAGTATGGCTGAGAATCTTAACCAGCCCCTTCTGCCCCCTCCCCAGCCCTGTGCTCTAGTGAGAGTTGGAGTGGCAGAGCAGCGAGCCAGCCTCTGCTCAGAGTGGAGGGGGATAACTGAGCAATCAGTAGTGTTTGATCATTTAGCTCTCAAGGTAGAACAAGCAGGGGACAGCTGCAGCTTGGATCGGTGCTGCAGCCATCTAGGTGAGTATGATTGTTTTTTGCCATTCCCATACTTCTTTTTTAAGGCTAATAAACAAGGGATTGTCAAAAATGGCATGATGAGCTAGGCACTGCCATGGGGGGCTTACCATACAAGTGCAAAAAAAAACAAAAAATACTGCACAATGGGGAGAGGTTCCTTTGAATGCAACTTCATAGGGAAACTTAATAGTAAAAACACCAATCCCCCTAATTATATGCTTGGGAGATACCTTTGAGCTGCATGTGGTGTTACAGGACAGTAAAATTTTCACAGGGAGTGCCACCATATTCTGGCGTCAGATATTTTAGATGTGTAATTGATATGTTAGCTTATGCATTATTTCTTGGCCTAAATACAGCAGCATCCCAATCTGATTTATTACAACATGAAATCTGACACCTGATTTTTTATCAAGTGGTAATAGACCTGAATTAAATGGTAGAAGTAGCAGATACACCAGTTCTAAAGCAATTGAAAAATGCTAAAAAAAATAAAGTTAAAGCCTTCAACTTTGTACCAAGTTACCAGTCGCAAAACAGTTTAATAAAATAGTTATTCAGTTTCTTAAATTTCTTATTGAAATGTCATAACAGAGTGCAGAAAAACACTTCAAAACCATAACTCTGCATTCCCTGAACACCCTCCCATCCCCATATCCACAATTATTTCCAAATAAACAAGACATGTTTTGACTTACAAAAAAGATAGAGTTTATAGAGTGTATTATCTAAGAAAATAGCCACACATATTGTACAGTGTCTGGAGTGTATTATTTTAGAGAGAATAGCTTCAGTAGCTGAACATCATATAAGCAGCTTCCTTAGGCCGCAATGTAAGAGGGAGAGACAATGCAGGTTTTACCCCCCCAAAAAAAAAAAAGATAAGAGTATATTATTCCAGAGACAATAGCCACACATATTGTACAGTAAATGGACAGTATATAAGAAGCTTCTTTACATCACAATATAAGAGTGAAAGATGTGGTTCAGGACATGCCTGGCAAGGTGCGTGTGTGAACTTTCCCTGCCGAAAGGTTGACGGTAGGTTGATCCCACCGTCACACTCGACCCTGCCTACCACAAGGTGGCAGGAAGTCAGCATTTGTCTGGGTTGTTGCATGCTCAGGAGTACTTGGTTGTGACTGGTGGCTCTAAGAAGCCAGTGGAAGAGACCATTGAGAAGGAGGTAGTAGATGTGACTGCATTGTTATCTACACCGATGCGCAAGATATGTTCACCACCACAAGCTCCAGCAGTGTGCCTCATCCTGAATTCTTCCTAGCAAATTGATGCAGTGTGCTGTCGAGGAGATGTAATATTCCTGCCCGTGCTTGCTGAACCATGTGTCCATGTTTATGTGGACCCTGCCATTAAAAGCATAAGGTAAGCCTCCGAAACCCCTTCTGACTTGCCTTCCTATGGCTTAAGGCTACAGATGTTACAGATGATGCTAACTGATAATCTTGCAGAATGAGGAGATATAGTGCGGGCCTTTTGCTGCCCATATGATATGCTACAGGCAGAGGCTGCAAAACTCAATGGTGCTGTTAGCAGCAGATACATGAAAAAGGGTCCAGACTGCAGAGCTGTGTGGAGCTGCTCTTGGAATAGCAGTGGCCTGTACCTTTGAGGCATTGCAGCTAGTTGGATCAGGTTGGCTGCTCCCTCCAGTCCTCTGTAAGCCACCCCTGCATTTGGACAGCATTTTCCCTCACTGCTATTCTGCTTCTCCCTCACTTTCCTCCTCTCCAATCTCTTCCACCCTCTTGAGGTTCCCCATCTGATATGCCCTCCGTCTTTGTTTCTGGTGCACTCTAACTCATCCTCAACATCTGATGGGGGAATTCATGTGCATCTCCCTGTATCTTGACTGATGGTGTGTTGAAAAAATTCCATCTACAAGTACTCCTTCACGCTAATTTTTAGGGCTCTGGTGGGATTAACAGAGGAGGAGGTGGAAGAAAAGGGTGTATTTACAGCCATTGCAGACAACTGGCTGCTCTTTGTCAGAGAGAATGAAGACAAGGAAAGCTTTTTCAGCCACTCAACTACCTCTTTCATGTGCTCTGGCTGTATAGCATGGCTACTTTCTGAAAGAAAAGGCAGACATGCCCTGCCTGTTTTATGTTGCAGTCATACTAGCTCTTTATCCCACAGGCCTTCTCACCCCCCATTACCTCCCTAGATGTTTTTTATATAGGGAGTTTTTAAGGCCCAAGTCACACTTGCATGTAGGGCTTCAATTACCCACAGGAGACTCATCAGGGTTTTCTGCGAACAACTGAAGGCATGAGACCCAATTCAAAGCAAAGAGAGATTGACAGCTCCTCCAGCCATTTGCAGCTATTTACATGTAATCGAAAATGCATCAATTACCTACAGATGATCAGACCTGGATACACTCAGTCTGTGTCCAATGCCATCATTATCAGAAATTCAGTCCAAAGTACTGATTGCAGCTGAAGCTGCATGTGAACAAGAAATTGCTAAAGAAGGATAGAGAAAACCACTAGCACTGAGATGCAAAAAGGAGGGATAAAAAATCAAAACAGAATTTTGTAAAAATGGGCAGTTACTTAGTATACACAGTCTTAAGCAAACTAAATGCCAGTAATGTTTTAGATCTACTTTAACATTTATAAAGTATATGTGTTTAAATATATATGAGCATTCTTGATTTTTTTAGTATATAAAGTATGTGATAAATCCAAAACAAGACTACCTAAATATGTTATGCATATTTTCATGCATTGTAGCATACTAGAAGCTTGAAAAATGTTCAGAATGATTGAAATGTTCTATAGCAGACAAAACTCCATTCCACTGAACATTTTTCTATTATGGAACAATCTCCTAGTGGTAGCAAAAATTATTAAACTAAGGTTACGATACAGTTCTAATAAATGTCTCTCTATATTTGCAGCACCTGAGATTTTGCCAAAAAGTGAAAAGACTGTCAACTTCCAAGAGCCAGAGTCAATTCAAGAGAAGAATGGATTGGAGGACTCAGACAGTCCAGGTAAGAAGTGGCATTTGGACTTAAACCACCATTACTCATCTGTGCTCGTAAAATACAACAGACTAATACCATTTTAGCAGCTGCTGCTGCAAATTAATAATCACCTCTAAGGGTCACTCAGTGTGGAGATAGTTCATTTTGCTCTTTCATCAAGAATTCAAGGCTTAGATTGGCCAAAACCTTTATGGCTAGGAAAATAAAGCTGACACTACCACTTCATTATAATTAGTTTTAGACTGAAACATTTTTTAAATATATGTGCAAGGGGCAACCTCTGAAAGTAGACTTGGTGTCAGTATTAGAATGGCAGTATAATGAGCTGAGTGTAGAGGCTGACGCAGGCAAACCTATTTTTACATAAACTTAATTAATTTGAAGCTATCCCAATGCATGCAGCTTACCGAGCTCACAGAGTTTATGGTCCTTTTTTCACATTTCTTTCAAATGTATAGGTTTAACAAATATGAAGTTGAATTATTTTATAATATATTGTGACATTAGTGTATTTTTTAACAAATTAAATTTCACTTCAAAGGCTTGCTTGTATGTTATCTGTGTGATTCATCCTCTTTGGCCTGTCAGTTTAGTTAAGAAATCTCAAAGGCTTGTAGCTGAGTTGACAGGGGACAGCTGACAGTATCCCCTGACCTGTCCCCAAGGAAAAGGCTTGAGATTTCATTTCCAGTGAAAGAGTGCAGCATGGTATGTACCCTGGGTCATTTCAAATTGCCATGAGTGACTGATGGTTGTACATTTATATTATAGTGCACCAATCCTTTTTTATGGCATCACTTGTGCATCTCTACGCTAATCATTCTCAATACAGAACATTAGGCAAGCTCTAGTTACAGCAACCCATAAATTGTGTGTCTTCACCACTACAGAAAATTAATTAATTTATTTATTTTTATTACAGGCAGTTATATAGCTCTGATAATTTATGCAATGCTTTACATATTGTACATTCACCTCAGTCCCTTCCCTCTGGGACCTTACAATCTAAGGTCCCAACCTCATATGCATGCCAAATTAGAAAGGAGCTAGTTAACATACCAGCATGTCTTTAAGGTGTCCTTTTATCATGCAGCGGTAAATGACCACTGCTCAGTTCTCCGGCTTTCTCAGAGGAGAGTTCTCCTCTGAATGCCTTTTTATGAAGCGGTGTAGCTCACTTCTCCGAATGAAGGGAGAAGCGATCTACAAATGCTTTCAATGCTGGAAAACGGCTGCTTTTGCTATAATCTTGCGAGATTACAGTAAAATCAGTCAAACGCTGTTTACTAAGCAGCTGTAAATTATAGCTGCTTAGTTTGCGGTTCCTCCGATTCTCCACCTCTGGGCTGGAGAATCTGGAAGGAGAACACAGATCACCAGTGAAGGGCTGACATTGCTCCTTCATATACTGGCCATCTATGTGCTGAGATGATCAGCGGAGAACATGTTCTCCGCTGATCATCTGTTTCCTAAACCACTAATGATCAGAGATCAGCAATGATCCTCAGGTGGGAGGAAACTGGAGTATCATGGAGTTTTCCATGTGGCCTGTTTGCATTAGAATGGAGGCAGCAGGTGAAGTGCAGAGCTGTTCAGAAGCCAACAGCATGTCTGCATTTTATACACTGCACCAGAGCTCTCTCTGTTCATGTGTTTCTATGCACTGCAGCTAAGTTGTGGTGTATAAAAACAAATGAAATGCCACTTTGTTGCATTTCAAAAAATTTATAGTGGAACTAAATTGTATCTGAGCACCACAAACTGAAAACACTTTTTAATTCATTTTTAATATTCAAAGCAAACTCACCCATCCATCCATGTCTTTATTTTGCCTAGAAATTACTTTGAAAAACACCTCCTAGCATTACTGTCTGTGGCCATCTTGAGTAAGGGCAGATGATTCATGTAGCCTTTTACTTCCTGGAATCCATCTGCCAAAGGAAAGCCACTCCTCCCACCTCCAGATGACAGAAAACAATGTCCTTAAAGACGCCTGGGATGTATGACATCATTTTGGCCTAGGCCAGAAACCAGGAAGCAACTGAAGAAATGTAAAAAAAATAAAAATAAAACATGAAAATATACCTTCCTCTCTATTTACTAATGCTAGTAGCATATGAGTTCAAAATAGTTAATACTGATTGAGAGAGTTTAGAGTTAAGATCTACTTTAACCACTTGTCCTCCAGAGGATTTACCCCCCTTCCTGACGTGCCATTTTTTGCGTTATGGTGCTGTGTTATTTTAACTGACAATTGCACGGTCATGCAAAGCTGCACACGAATGAAATGTATGTCCTTTTTTCCCACGAATAGAGCTTTCTTTTGGTGGTATTTGATTGCCTGTGCGTTTTTTTATTTTTTAGCTATTAAAAAAAAGACCAACAATTTTGAGAAAAAAAAATATTTTTGACTTTTTGCTGTTCAACACGTCCAGTAAAAAAATGTAAAAAATCTAATTTTTGCAGCAGGCATTCTGACACTGGGGGGAACTGACTTGGTGTCACTGACATCCCCAGTGACACCAGTATAGTGATCAGTGCTAATAAAAAGCTGTGACACTGTACTAACTGCTGTTTCGCATTATGTGCTGTGTGTGTGCTTCACTGTAAGCACAGTGCCTTGTATGGATCTGCTGTGCAGAGCCATACAAAGCAGTGTGCAGGAACTGACAGGGGAGAGAACTGTATTGTTTACATACAGTTTTCTCCCTCTAGTATTACTAGGCAATCACCGGGTGTCGGGAGTAATCACCCAGTGATTGACAGCCGAGGCCGCAAATGGTGGCTTGGGTAGGGTGCGCGTGCTGCTCGCGCATGCCCCCTACCCGGAACTTCAACATCACGTATATATACGTGATTTTGCACACCCATGCCGCCCTGTAGCAGTATTTCTACTATAGGGCGGACAGCAAGCTGTTAAGGAGAAAAAAAGCAAAACAGCGTAATTAAAAAACGTAAGGCACTGCCCCCCAAAGCTGTTATAGCATGGACACCAGCCTGCACAGGAAAACGGAATGGTAATGTGAATGAGCCCTAAATGTCTAGCCACTATTATGAGTTTTATAAATAGCAGGCGTCACCAACACCATTTAAAGTGGAAATAATCTTAAAAAGAAACAATGATAGGTTGAATTTTGATAACACATGAGACCATAATGGTCTATTCAATCATACATGCTTCTCCTTACTTGTCAGTGTTAGTGTACACAGAGCTGTGCATGTGTAGCTCATGCACATTTACAGCACAGCTCTGTGGCATGATGATGTGACTTCTGTGCTAATACGCAGGGGTGATGTCATCGCAGCCTAGCCTGTCACGGGATTGAACCAGAAATAATATGGAAGTGCCCATGACTGCTAAGGGTGCTGAAACCACAGTGCTGGAGGGGGTCATTACACTGGTTGTAAACCCTTGCTTCTACCTATTGAAGCGACTAGCCTCAGCTGATGCACAGAGCTGAAACAAATCCTCCTACATAAGTTGTACCTGTTTATTTGTAGCCATGTGTTCTGTACATACTTGTAAAACTCAGAGATGAAAGGATTTTTCACAAACTCATAAAGCAGTGGATGGGGGGCTGCAGTTACACACTGTATAAGAGCTCTAAGAGCTGATTGGAGGGAAGGGTTTCCAAATGGTCAGTCCGCCCCTGCTCCCTTCACACAACACACAGGAACATAAATGAGGCTGTCAATCATAGGCTGTGTGCTGGAGCTTCCTCTCCTTTCACCTTTTTTTGCTCTTGGTGTCAGCCAAACTTGTCAAGGGGACTCATGCTGATAACAGAACTAGAACAAGACAGCAGAGAGAAATGACATTTGGGGGGAGATTTACTAAAACTGGTGCACTCCGAATCTGGTGCAGCTGTGCATTGTAGCCAATCGGCTTCTAACCTCAGCTTTCAGTTTGCGTTCATTTAACCATTAGTCGCCCGGCCAATGGCCATTTGGCGGCTTCAAATGTGCCTCTGCACTCCGGGTGCACGCCATTTGGCGTGCTCCCGCACATGCGCAGTTTGCGCTAATGCAGAGCGGCGCAGCAGTGCAATCTGTCACCGGCCATGCACCTCAGACACGGCCGATGACAGATCCGAGTACCGGCTCCCGTTGCTGGTACCATGTGACCTGCTGTGACCAATCACAGCAGGTCACATGACAGTTGTATACAATGGATGGCTTCATTCATGATGCCATCCATTGTATACTAGTGCCTAGCTGTGAATGGTCACAGCTAATCATATGCACATGTCATGTGATTAGCTGTGACCAAATCACAGCTAAGCACAAAAAAAAAAAAAAAAAGCTGAATGAATCGATTTCATTCAGGTAAATGCTTGCTTATAGCAAATTAATTCTTTGCTATAAGCAAATTGTGTAAAAAAAAAAAAAAATACTGATCACTTCCCCAAAGTAGTACAATGTTACTATGGTAACATTGTACTACTTTGGTCATAGTAAAATATGAAAAACAAAATCTTAAAAAAAATAAAAAGAAATGTAATAAAAAATTAAATATAATAAAAAAATATATATATATATATATTTTTCATACTGTCACCAGTCTGTGTCCCTGTTCACCGCCATGCCAGTTATATGATGACGCTGTACTGCACTGGTGACAGTATGTAAAAAAAAAATAGTGAAAATAATTTTTTTCATTTTTTCATTTTCCAAAAAATTATGACAAAAAAATACAACTTCAAAAAACTTGCCATGTCTCTTATGAAGTACGTCGGACTGTCTACTCTGCAAAAAGGGGTCATTTGGGGATATCTGTACTATTCTGACATTCTTGGACCTCAAGAAATTAGATTGGCTGTCAGTACTTCAGGATTGATCAATATTCAGATCTATACCATAGTTTGTGAACTCTATAACTTTCCTACAATCTAAAAAATACATCCTAATTTGGGTTATTTTCACCAAAGACATGTAGCAGAATACATCTCGGCCTAAATTTATGAAGAACAATTATTTATTTGTAAACTTTTATAACAGAAACAAAGAAAAATGTGTTTTTTTTTCAAAATTTGTGGTCTTTTTTTGTTAATTTAGCAAAAAATAAAAACCCCAGCGGTGATTAAATACCACCAAAAGAAAGCTCTAGTTGTGTGAAGAAAATTATAAAATTTTAGTTTGGGTACAGTGCTGTATGACCGCGCAATTGTCATTCAAAGTGTGAGAGCGCTGAAACCTGAAAAATGGCCTGGGCAGGAAGGTGTAAAATTGCCCGGTATTGAAATGGTTAAGCTTTGGCCATAAAACCTGGAAGCTGATTGGTTGCTATGCATTATTGCACCAGATTTACACTCTCCAGTTTTAGTAAATAACCCAATTAGTGCTTTGGAGAGAGGCAAGTAAACACTATAGAAATATGTGCTTTGTCCTGATTTCATGTCTGAGGTTTACAACCACTTTAAAGTGGAGTTCCACTCAAAAGTGTAAGCTCTGCTTGTTTGTCTCCCCCCCTCTCCACTGCCATATCTGGAATCTTTTGGGGGGGATTTTTACAGGTGCCCGCTCCCACTTCTGGCTCAATTCACCGCAGCAAAGTGTGCTGGAAGTTCGTCCCCCTCCTTCCTCCCGCAGTCTCCTGGGAACCTTCACAGGTCCCAGAAGACTGCCGGACCAATCAGAATGCGTAGAGTGACTTGCGCATGCGCATTGGGCACCCAGCTGTGAAGCTGCAAGCTGTCACAGCCTGGTGCCCACAGTTGTGATGCCGGCAACGAGGAGAGAGAAGAGGCAGAGAAGGGACAGCACGGGTGAGTACATTGCTGGACCCTGGAACAGGCAAGTCTGTATTTATTAAAAGTCGGCAGCTACAGGTTTTTTGCTTACTTTTAATAAACATAAAACTGACTGGAACTCCGCTTTAAGGTACCATGTACACGGGACACTTCTGAACGATGGAAACTGACTGATGGAAAACGTAGGTTAAAAAATGTCTGTTTAGCCGCGTTTGCATACCGTGCTTATGTGCGTTTATGTGCGTTTGGGTTTAGAAGCATTTTTTTAAGATAAGCACAGGAGAACTTCCCAAATGCCCAGAATGCACTGAAAAGTGGTACATTATTAACTATTTCAGACTGTTTCAGAGAAATACAGAGAGTAGAAGCAGAGACAGCAGTATGTGTTGAGATTAGCTTAGGTGTGAGTTGCTCATTAACATTTCTTTTGTTTCCAAGGGTGGGAAAGGTGTCTGGTGGAGTGAGTCATTAAGGTCACCTGGTAGGGGGTCTTCATGAGGAATTTGAGGTGTGAATGGTCATTAACATATCTTTTTGTTTTAAGGGTGGCAGAGGTCTGAGGTGTGAATTGGTCATTACAATGTGTGACAAGCTTGGTAGGAACATCCTGTGTTTTGTGTTATCCATCTGAGTACCTTGAAAATGCTTTGCATGCATTTTTCATGATGAAAAAAGGCTCTGGACAGCATTGGGAACTGGAAAAGTTAAAAAAAAGTTTTCAAATGCGAATTGCCGCGTTTACAAGCGTTTTGAATTTGAAACGCTGATAAAATCAACTGCTACGTGCAATTTTCTGCGTTCAAAAAAACGATTGTAAACTCAAATGCCTGTAAACGACTGTAAATGAAGGTGTGAACATGGACACATAGGAAAACATTAGGGTGAGTTAAGGAGCTGCTGAAAAAAATGCTGAAAAGCTCCTAAACATGAGTTTATCAGCTGCAGTGTACATGAGCCCTAAGTGTCCCATAATATGCTAATATTTTTTGCCTACTAGTACATTAGGGCATAAAGCTCCTCGATATTTTTTTTTATTTTAACATTTTTTTTCAAGTAGGGTTTAATTCCGCTTTAGAAAATCAGGTGAAGGCATTGATATGACAAGCACTATGGCCCAACTTTTAATACTTGCAATGGTCTTTCAAAATATTTTCTGTATATCAAGGTTATCTTCCTAAAGGGATCTCTGCTCCTAGTAAACTAGATAACAGCTTATCACTGTCTGAAATATAGCAGCCAAAGAAAGCTCCACACCTGAAGCATACATATTAACATCGTTTGCATCTGCAGCCATTTTGACAACTGGCATAAACAGCAATATAAATAATGCACTGCATACAAAACCTTAAAGCTGATCTGAACCATTTCTGTTTAGCAATATCTCAAACACCTTTCGATTACCATCACATCCTAACAGTTGTGTATTATTGTTCCCATTGCCTATTCTAACAAAGAATGAAACAGCAGCGGCCGATCTACAATGTACACAGCATTCCCACTTACAGAAGATATATGAGGCACACTCAAGCTTGAACAAAACTGATGACAGGGATCCAGATTGAGAATAGGATTCTTCAAATATGGTATCATTATATTGGCAGTAAACAATGAATTGCTCTGGCTTCCCTGTGTGTCCATCCCTGAATTTTAAAACACTGTTCCTTATAACTCTGGAAACCTCAGGAGAATTCTGAACTGGTCTCAGTGCCTTCCACTGAGAATTTGTGGCTTGGTTGCCATAGTGACATCGTATTTCTTCAAGAATTGTTCATATTGATCCGTGGACAAGCGTAAATGGCCAAGCTAGTGAGGAGAATAAAAGGGGTGGGCAGCACAAAAATGACCAGAGGTTACGGGCTGGGAATCGGTTCAGAGAAGACGCACAATACTAGGTGTAGAGAAAGAAACTGTATCATTTTTTTTTTTGTTGCAGGATTTTGGATTTTGTACTTTGGGTCATTGTTTTCCCTTACTATAGAGTGAAAGAAACTTGTTAGTCACTTGTCATGTCAGATCTTTGGTGCTTGTCCTGACACAGCTGTCAGCCCCAACGCTCTGTGTGCAGTACAGGGACTCACAACAAAGAGCTAGGAACATGAATTATTTATTGACTGCCGTGTGGATGAAATTCTGTGATAAGAAATTAACACACTTCCAATAGGGCACAGGGCAAATCAGGTTTTGATCAGGTAATTGCACACTTAAGTCTGTGATATGAAGATGCTTTAAGGCACAAGGAATGCAAACAAACACAATGCGCCCTATGAAATTTTCAGATCCCATTTCTATTGTGCTGTTGAAGTGTGGTCACAGTTGACCTTCATAAATAAGCAACCAAAAAACTCTACATGTAATCTGTGGTTTAAGAAGGAAGAGACACAATGCATAGGGCTTATTAGAGTAGAGAGCATTAACTCAAATGTAAAGACATACACAGGCCGCTATAACTACACAAAGGGTTTAGTTAAAGCTGTATTAAAACCTAAAGCAAGTTTTTTCAGGGAACAATGATACATACGGTGGGAATGCCCTAACATACAAGAGTTTTGGCAGATGATAATTCAACATATACAGGCGATATTGGGGATTCGTTTAAGAAAAGACCCCTGGGTGTGTCTATTTCACAAATCTGAGACCACAGTGAAGCAATATAAGAATATGATTTTATTTCACCTAATAAACGCAGCAAAATGACTTATACCCAAATTTTGGCAGGCACAGGAGACCCCAAAAATAAAAGATTGGGTATATAGAGTGGAGTATATATACAGAATGGAGGAACTTTACCGTATCGGAGAAGATAAAATGGAAGAATTCAAAAAAATATGGGAAAGGTGGTGTAAATTCAAAATATCAAGAGGATACCTAGAATTGATTGTAGCATAAAGAACGAAGAGAGGTAATAGATAGGAACTAATGTTTTTACAGGAGTGAAAGAATGAGTGAGGTGAAAATAGATGGAATAGCACCAGTGGAACAAGAGGTAGATGAAAATAGGGAGAATAAGGGGGGGTTATAGGTGGTGATGGTGTTGGAGGGGTTATTGGTGGTGGTGGTGGGAGGGGGGCTATAGGTGGTGGTGGGGGGGGTTATGGGAGGGAGAAGGGATTGAGGGTAATATTTTGTATGAAAGTTTGTGTTATTTAACCACTAGGGGACCTCTCACAATACATATACTGCAGCAAGGCAGCCCCTGTGCTCAGGATCACGTATATAAATGCGATCCTGCATTTCCGGGTATGGGGCACACATGAGGCGCGCAAACGCCCTACCCGTGCCGCCGATCGCAGCTCCGAGAGTCCATAGGGAGGTTTACAATGCAACTTTCCTCCCTGTCAGTTTGGGCACACCGCTTGGGATGGTTGAGCTCAGCCGTCCTGATCAGTGTGCTTATAGTGAAGCACACCACCCCACCCCCTAGTAAAACACTCCCCTCCACAGTTAACCCTTTGATTGCCTCTCATTGTTAACCCCTTCCTCCCCAGTGCCATTAGTACAGTGTCAGTACTTTTTTTACATTGATCAATGTATTGGTGTTACTGGGGATGTCAGTGACCCCAAGTGAGTTTACCCCAGTGTCAGAATGTCCGCTGCAGTCCTGCTGTAAGTCGCTGATCACCACCATAAGTCACTTATCGCCGCCATAAGTCGCTGATCACCGCTATTATTAGTATTAAAAAAAAATCCAGTATCTATACCGCCATTTGCAGACACTATAACTTTCATGCAAACCAATTAATTTACACGTATTGGGGTTTTTTTTAGCAAAGAAATGAAGTAGAATACATTTTGGCCTTCATTTATGACGAAATTTGATTTTTAAATTTTTTCACTAGACATGTTTTATAGCAAATAGTCCAAAATATATTTTTTTTTCTCAAAATTGTCGGTCTTTATTGATGATCAAATACCACCGAAAGAAAGCTCAATTAGTGGGAAAAAAAGGCTGTAAATTTTATTTGGGTGCAGCGGTGCATGACCGCGCAATTGTCAGTCAAAGTAACGCAGCGTCGTAACACAAATCACTTCTGTAACACAAACCACTTCCTGAGCGCCCTATATCAGAAATACTGCTACAGGGCGGCAGGGGTGCACAAAATATATACGTTCCCGTGCGTATATATATATATATATATATATATATATATATATATATTTTCCCGTGGTTTTCATGCCCCTCCCAGATAGTGTCAGATTGCCTGTCAGTGCACCAGTAATCACATTTAACCCCTTGATTGCCAGGAACACGCTCATACACAATAAACCTCCATTGCTAGTATAGTGTCTGAACAGATCAATATGTTTGATCAGAGCAGTACTATACCAGCGCTCACATTAGTATACCGTCCCCAAAAACGCAGCATTAGCGGGATCAGCCCCGGCACCTGCCAACACCTGCGTTTAGCCCCTACGCTTATCCCCCCCTGTACAGTGTCAGTAGGTCACTGTTACTTGATACATTGCACACAAAACCGCAGTGTTCGCAGAATCAGGCCTGATCTCTGCTTGCACTTGCCGGTAAATTTTGATGACTCTCATATGCAGCAGAGTGCCAGTACTAGTGATGCGCTACCTTTTGGTAAACTGGCGAGCACCAGCAGCCTAGTACATCCTGGTCTTTCACATACCAGCACTGCAGTATCACTTGGTGATGTGGCAAGTCCCACAAGTGCAGTAAAAACTGGTGTGGTGGTGACCACAAGCATTGTCCCACAACCACCAAAAATTTGCACACAGGCCCGTAGAGCCCCTAGTATCCTTCTATATGTGCTTGCAAATCCCGATTGGCAGCCCACAAATTCTACAGCACCCGTACTTCCCTCATTCACTGCCCAACCCAGAATTCATTGGGTTGCATGACCCAAGCACTGAATGACCATTAAACTGTGGGGAAAATATGCTGGATATTAGTGCCTCTAAACCAGTTTTGGATTTATATGGATTTCTTTGTGGGTGAGCACTTGGGCATTTATCTCAAACATTGAGTGCCGTGGCAACCATTGGAACTATATATTTATTTATTTTATGTTTACCTTCCTATGTTCTTATGCACAATACCAAATTTTAAAATAATTTTTTTTAGTTAGTTATAAACAGGACAAATCTCATAAGCAGAAATAGATGTTTTCTTCTAATAAATTGTCGTTCAAAGCTCTGATAGCACATGTACTAACTCTTGAGTGTTACACAATAGATATTGTCCTCTAAAGAATGAACTTGATGGGTCAAGTAGAAGGGGACACTTCTGTTCACCAGTATAAATACTCTAACACATGAGCACATATGTTCTCTGTTAGCGGAAAGGTCCATACTAATGAAAACTAAGGTACTAGATGGAGCATGATGATTTTTAAGCGCAGGCTGGAAGTGTACTTTGCTTTGGCTTAATATGGTCTTTTGGAAAAAAAGTAGTGTCTTGATTAAATGGTGTATATTCTCAATACAGGTGTCCATGTTATGACTATTTGTAGCAGATCCCCAAGTGAACCAATTCCTCCATTGGCTTTGGCTCAACCAACAAATGAAATTCAAAATACTAACAACAACTTACAAAGCCATCCACAACTCGGCCCCAGCTACATCAATAACCTAGTCTCAAAATACCAACCTAATCATTTCATCCTCCCAAGACTTCCTGCTCTCTAGCTCCTTTGTTACCTTCTTCCATGCTCGTCTCTAGAACTTCTTCTACAGGACAGGAAATCAAAGGTATAATAAAGCCATTTTTTAACCTCTTGGTGCCGGACGAACACAAGTCTGGGCTTAGACGCCGAGCAGCCACACATTTGCGTTCTATTAAAAAAAAATATGTGCTAAGAGCGTGTGCCCTGCGTGCTCCCAGCACACACGATCAGTACTCACGGAAAGGTCCCGATCTCCTCGTTCGGTACTTTCCCGATCATGTGACCGCCATGACGGCGAATCACAGCTGTCACATGATCCTAAAACCCTTAAAGGGCCAGGAAGCGCCGGCGCCAAGGGGTTAAATTACAAGCACATTATACTTACCTGCTCTGTGGTTTTGCACAGAGCAGCCCCAATCCTTCTATTTTTGAGTCCCCCTTGGCTCTCCTGCCCCTCCCTCCTACTGAGTGATCCCAAAGCAAGCAGTTTGCTATGGGGGCACTCAAGCAGGCTTGCTCCTGGGCCGCTGCTCTGCATGTCCATTTACACACAGAGCCAAGGCTCGGCCCCGTTCCACTCCCTCTCTCTCTTTTTATTGGCTTACTGGCTGGGATTGTCAGCTGCAGGAGCCAATGGCTCACACTGCTGTTTCAGCCATTGAGTAGAGAGAGTCCCCAGAGAGCCAAGGCTCTCGTGCACACCGCTGGATTGTGGTCAGTATTGGGGGGGGGGGCTTGGGGGGGGGGGGTTGCAGCTGCACACAGAAGGTTTTTTACCTTCATGCATAGAATGCATGAAGATAAGAAACCTTGAGCCTTTACAACCACTTTAAGGTTGCTTTACATAAGTAGTAAAGAATGTTCACTTAGCAAAGGGAGGCTGTGTTTACTAAGAATACCCAGTAACTTGAAGGGGAAAATGTTAAATTAGCAAAAAAAAAGCGATAACCTTTAAAAAGAAAAAAATAGTATTAATACTAATTGTATTTAAGATAGATAGAAGAACAAAACAGAGCACATTCTTTCAATTTATGAATATTGCTATTTCATTTGGATTAGACTCAAAACAATCAGCCTACCATAGTGTGTCCAAAAAATTGATGTAGGTAAAACAGCTTACTGATCATTTTCCTCATAACTACTAACAGACACCAACAGCCAAATTTAATAAAAAAGAATGTATTCTCAAGTTCAACAACCCATAGCAGCTAATTGGAATTAATTCTGTAGAAGTCAGTACAAAATGAATACTGACTGGTTGCTATGGGTTACTGTATCTAGCTACCTTGGGATACGAACAGTTCTAGTACTAATAAATAAAAATGGTATAAACACGTTATCTATAATAAACAGAGTTGCAATAGCATCAAAGCTATAATTATCAATATATTGGATTTCATTAAATTATATCTGAAGCCAATACATTTTATTTATTATCTGGGACACTGCAGTGTTGGTAACCACTAAGAAGGGGCAAATTTCATCAACTCTGCTCTGCTAGGTATACACAAAAAAGAGTGATTATTTTATAGTATGAAGTAGAAAATGATAACAAATAACCCTTTACTACATCACAAGAAGAGCCCCTTACTCATTGAGCTCTGGTCAGTGAGTGAGTGTGATTTAATGAAGATCCTGCTTTTACTAATTAGCGGAGGTTTCAGTGCATTGTGGATTCTCCATTCCCTGTAGTTTATTTTTCCCAGTAAATAAATAATACATTTCTTGAGTGCTTCCCTAATAAGGAATGCTTTCCAGTGAATTGCCCTGATCTGGATCAAATCCCAATTTTAGTAACTAGAGCTTTGCCTCCCTTCCCAATTAAAGTTATTTAATATCTTCCTTAGTTCTGTGTAATGGAAGGAAAAAAATCTGTTGTGCTGATTTACAAAATGAGCTTTTTGTTAAACATAACCATGAATAAAGCACCTAGACTAGATGGTTAATACTCATGAGTCCTCAAAGAGTTGACTTATTTCTAAGCCATGTTCTTCACCCAGAGCTACAGACCTGTAAGTCTGACTTCTGCTGTAGGTGAAGATATTTTAGGGATTGGTGAAGGACCACATACAAGTGTATCTGCTAAAGCAATAACCAGTATGGATTTAAAGAAAATATACATTGTCAAACAAGTCTACTATCCTTTTATGAGGAAGTAAACAAAAATGTAGACAAAATGGTAGCTGGTGGTATAGAATATTTGGACTTTTCTAAAGCTTTGGACATGTTTCCTCACTGGTAGCTAATGTGAAAAGATAAGATCTAAAGGATTAGCAAACTTAGTTTGTAAATGGTAAAAAAAACTGGTTTCAAGACTACAGGCAGAAAGTTATGAGTAGTGATCCTAGCAGAAATAGTGAAATTTTGGCATTTATATTGAAAATATGACTGATCATGCCAAAAAACTGTCTTTTATTTAAGGATAGTGATTATATCCCCTCCCTCCTAGATTGTAAACTCGAAAGAGTAGGGCCCTTTAACCCCTCGTGTGCTGTTTGCTGTTGCTGTGCTGTTTCATGTATTGCCCCCCCCCCCCCCCCCTCTATTGTACAGCGTTGAGCAAACCCTTTGGCGCTATATAAATGCGATGTAATAATAATAATAATAATAATAATATATGAAGCCATTTATTATCACATAGTTGTATGTCTCCTTTTTAAATCATAATGATAACAGAAATCACCTAAATAGCCCTGATCAAAAGTTTACATACCCTGGAATATTTGGCCTTGGTACAGACACATGGGTTCAAATGGCAATTAATGTTTAATTTCCTACATCTGTGACTTTTTAAATGGATATTAGTGTTTATGTATGAATAGTCAATGAGTTTGTTAGCTCTCATGTGGATGCTCTGAGCAGGCTAGATAATGAGCCATGGGGACTAGAAAAGAACTGTCAAAAGACCTGCGTAAAAAGGTAATTGAACTTTATAGAGATGGAAAAGAATATAAAAAGATATCCAAAGCCCTGAATATGCCAGTAAGTACTGTTCAATCACTTTTTAAGAATTGGAAAGGTCAGGGATCTCTTGATACCAAACTAAGGTCAGGTAGACCAAGAAAGATTGCAGCCACAATTGCCAGAAGAATTATTTGGGATACAAAGAAAAACCCATGGGTAACCACAAGAGAAATACAGGTTGCTCTGCAAAGAAAGTGGGCACGATACTGCATGAGTTATTTTATCAATTCATGCGGTATTTTAGTAGTGAAAACCATGAGTTAATGTTTCAGCTGTCAGTGGGGTTCCCCAATGACAGTTGAATGTACAAGAAAAAATTGCCGGCAATTAAAAACTAATTTAAAAAAAGACATGGGGTCCCACCCCTCCATCCATACCAAGCACTTTGGGTCTGGTATGGATTTTGAGGGGAACCCCCAGGCCAAAATTTTTTTTTTAATGGTATGAGGGTCCCCCTAAAATCCATACCAGACCCTTATCCGAGCATGCAGCCCGGCAGGTCAGGAAAGGGGGGGGTCGAGCGAGCGCCCCCCCTCCTTCACTATACCAGGCCACTTGCCCTCAACATGAGGGGTGCTTTGGGGCAGGGGGGTTCCCTTGAAGGGGACAAGGGCCTCTTCCCCACAACCCTGGCTGGTGGTTGTGGGGGTCTTCAGGCAGGGAGCTTATTAGAATCTGGAAGCCCCCTTTAACAAGGGGTCCCCCAGATCCCACCCCCCCATGTGAATGAGTATGGGGTACATGGTACCCATTCACAAAAAAAACCTGTAATGTGAAAAAAGACAGGAGATAGGCTTTGACAAGTCCTTTATTAAAAGAAGGAAAATAACAGAATGTCCCCCAAAGTAGATCCAGCGTCAACCATGATGCCTGTCGCCGACCCGAAAAAAGAAAAAAAAAGGCTCCGCTTCTGACGCTGGCTCCCGGCCATCTGACTGCTCTGCTGGCTTGGCAGTTCTTAAATATGTAAGGGGCGGGGCCACCCAGTGACATCACCCATGTGAACCCCCGCCCCCGTGTGACATCATCGCCCGGGACATGTTGGGCCAATGATGTCACACAGGGCGAGGTCACATTCCTGATATCACTGGGTGGCCCCTCCCATTACATATTTAGGATCTGTCAAGCCAGCAGAGCAGTCAGAGGGCCGGGAGCCAGCTTCATGAGCGGGGCCTTTTTAAAATTCCTTTTTCGGGTAGCGGTGGCGGCGGCAGGCATTGTGATTGATGTTGGATTTACTTCGGGGGACATGCTCATTCACATGGGGGGGCGGGATCTGGGGGCCTGCTTGCTAAAGGGGGCTTCCAGGTTCCGATAACCCCCCTACCCACAGCCCCCCACAACCACAGCCCAGGTTAACGGGGAAGATGCTCTTGTCCCCATCAACATGGGGACAAGGGGCTTTGGGGGGAGCCCCTCTGCCCCAAAGCACCACCCATTCCTTAACAACACATGACGGTACTGACAGATAACAGTACATACCGCAAGCCTGGACCACTACTTAATAACTGCATGCATTTCATTATTTATTTCCTTTTGTGAATTGACTTTATGGTCTTTTTATGCGGTAATTACTGAGTGTTTTTACTATTTTCGGTAAATACCTCATACTAGCAATAGTGAATTGACATTTTCAGTACTGCATGTGATATATGGTCATGTGACTGACTTAGTGAATTGTGCCCAGTGTAGTTGTTTCAAGGAGCACAATACGATAATACTTGAACAAAAATTAGCTGCATGGTCGAGTTGCCAGAAATAGCCTTTACTGTGCCTATACCACAAAAGCCTGGGGAGGCGTGTCAAGGTGTTGTCAGACATATTTTAACTGGGCTTTTTTTTGGCATTGGTGGCATTGGTAAGGGGGAGGGGGCACAAGTGTTGGCGGGGATCCGAGAAGAGGAGGATCCGGCTGCTCTGTGCAAAACCATTGCACAGGGCAAGTAAGTATGAGATGTTTGTTATTTAAAAAAAGGAACATTTAGAACCTCTTTACTGTAATGTTGATTCTACTTTGTTACTCACTTTAAACAGTACCTTTAGTCAGTGCCACCTGTGTTCCCTAATTCCTGAAACAAAATTAAATAGATGGTAAAAATAAAAAACCTCTCAGTCAGGGGCGGACTGACAACTCATGGGGCCCCGGGCAATAGGGGATCATGGGGCCCCTGTGTCCTTGCCCAAACTCTAAAAAGCCTATGAAAAAGGTACCAGGGGCATCTCATTGGGCCCCCTACTGACCCCGGGCCCTGTGGCAATGCCTGAGTTTCCAAATGGTCAGTCCGCCCCTGCTCCCTTCACACAGCACACAGGAAGAGAGATGAGGCTGTCAATCATAGGCTGTGTGCTGGATCTTCCTCTCCTTTCACCTTTGTTTGCTCTTGGTGTCAGCCAAACTTGTCAAGGGGACTCATGCTGATAACAGAACTAGAACTAGACAGCAGAGAGAAATGACATTTGGGGGGAGATATACTAAAACTGGTGCACTCCGAATCTGGTGCAGCTGTGCATTGTAGCCAATCAGCTTCTAACTTCAGCTTTCAGTTTGTGTTCATTTAAGCTTTGGCCATAAAACCTGGAAGCTGATTGGTTGCTATGCATTATTGCACCAGATTTTGCACTCTCCAGTTTTAGTAAATAACCCAATTAGTGCTTTGGAGAGAGGCAAGTAAACACTATAGAAATATGTGCTTCGTCCTGATTTCATGTCTGAAGTTTACAACCACTTTAAAGCGGAGTTCCACTCAAAAGTGTAAGCTCTGCTTGTTTGCCTCCCCCCCCCCCCTCCACTGCCATATCTGGCATCTTTTGGGGGGATTTTTACAGGTGCCCGCTCCCACGTCCGGCTCAGTTCACCGCAGCAAAGTGAGCCGGAAGTTCGTCCCCCTCCTTCCTCCCGCAGTCTCCTGGGAACCTTCACAGGTCCCAGAAGACTGCTGGACCAATCAGAATGCGTAGATCAACTTGCGCATGCGCATTGGGCACCAAGGTGTGAAGCTGCAAGCTGTCAATGCCTGGTGCCTACAGTTGTGATGCCGGCACCGAGGAGAAAAGAAGCAGAGAAGGGAAAGCACAGGTGTCAGGGATCGCGGCTCCGTGGTCCACGATCGCGGCTCTGTCCCCCGCGCATGCGCATTGGCGGCAGATCGCGCCGGGACACAGGCACTAGGTCCCGGCGAGCCACGGCTGACAGGTCGCCGCGCATGCGCAGTAGGAGCCGCGGGCGCGCCTCAGGCGTCCAATGACAGCCGGGGGCGCGTCCTAGCCGGCCAATGACAGTGCAGGGCGCACTATTTAAAGATGCCCTGCACTGTCACAGATTGCCGCAAGGTCTTCCTGTGATCCTGAGTTCCTGCACCCGTCTAGTGACCCTGATTGACCCTGACTACGCTGCCTGCCCCTGTGATTGACCCGGATTGCCCTGACTATTCTGCCTGCTCCTGTGATTGACCCGGATTGTCCTGACTACTCTGCCTGCTCCTGCGTTTGACCCGGATTGCCCTGACCATTCTACGGACTGACTTCCCTGCTGACCCTGCGTGTGACCCGATTACTCTTCGCCTACCGATTCTGTACCCCGCTTACCCTCACGGGCCCACGATCCGTTACTACCCTGCTGGGGCCGCCATCCTCTTCATATCTGGCTCTCCCGGTACCTGTCCCCAAAGGTCTCCTCAGCCACTGGTGGGCCTGCTCGGAGGTCGTGACCTGGCCCGGGACTGTTTCAAGTCCATCCCCACCATCAGGGGCCCTGGTGAAAGCACAGCCCGGGCTTAGACCCCACGCTCTGAGTAGGTCTGTCAGTTGGCAGCCTGAGGCACCACCTGGCGGATCATAACAACAGGTGAGTACATTGCTGGACCCTGGGACATGTAAGTCTGTATTTATTAAAAGTCGGCAGCTACAGGTTTTTTGTTTACTTTTAATAAAAATAAAACTGACTGGAACTCCACTTTAAGGTACCATGTACACGGGACACTTCTGAATGATGGAAACTGACTGCTGGAAAACGTAGGTTAAAAAAAGTCTGTTTAGCCGCGTTTGCATACCGTGCTTATGTGCGTTTATGTGCGTTTGTGTTTAGAAGCATTTTTTAAAGATAAGCACAGGAGAACTTCCCAAATGCCCAGAATGCACTGAAAAGTGGTAAATTATTAACTATTTCAGACTGTTTCAGAGAAATACAGAGAGTAGAAGCAGAGACAGCAGTATGTGTTGAGATTAGCTTAGGTGTGAGTTGCTCATTAACATTTCTTTTGTTTCCAAGGGTGGGAAAGGTGTCTGGTGGAGTGAGTCAATAAGACCACCTGGCAGGGGGTCTTCATGAGGAATTTGAGGTGTGAATGGTCATTAACATATCTTTTTGTTTTGAAGGGTGGCAGAGGTCTGAGGTGTTAATTGGTCATTACAATGTGTGACAAGCTTGGTAGGAACATCCTGTGTTCAGTGTTTTACCCATCTGAGTACCTTGAAAACGCTTTGCATGCATTTTTCATGATGAAAAAAGGCTCTGGACAGCATTGGGAACTGGAAGAGTTAAAAAAATGTTTTCAAATGCAAACACTTATAAACGCGATTCGCCGCTTTTAGCCGCGTTTACAAGCGTTTTGCGTTTGAAATGCTGATAAAATCAACTGCTGAACGCAAGTTTTCTGTGTTCAAAAAAACGACTGTAAACTCAAATGCCTGTAAATGACTGTAAACGAAGATGTGTACATGGACACATAGGAAAACAGTAGGGTGAGTTCAGGGGCTCTCAGTCGGGGTGGACTGACAACTCATGGGGCCCCCGGGCAATAGGGGATTATGGGGCCCCTGTGTCCTTGCCCAAACTCAAAAAAGCCTATGAAAAAGGTACCAGGGGCATCTCATGGGGCCCCCTACTGACCCCGGGCCCTCGGGCAGTGCCCGAGTTTTCAAATGGTCAGTCTGCCCCTGCTCTCAGTTATTTCATTTACATAAAGAAGCTAACAATGTATGACTTGAATAAATTAGTTTGTTTAGTATTTATCATTATTATTTTGATTAATACAACACTGATATATTCTACCACCCTCTACAAAGTGAGAACACATAATGACTTATATAAAAGAAAACATATAAACAAATAACATTGTGATGCTGAATTAAGCGTACAGAGTGAATTTCGTCCATTTCCCTATGAACTGAAATTTGAGCTGTGGGTTTTCCTGTTGGCTCTTGCCTGTCTGACATCCTTCAATCTGAAAACCAAAGGAGCTGGGCAGAAAATGTTAATGGATTTATTTTCAGCTTTAATTAACTTTCATAAAACACCTCCTATTGGTGACATTCTCACTTAAAAAAGTTACAGTCTGCTAATATAATTTTTTTTGTGGTTTTCCATTGCAGATGACATGAAACAGAATCCCTGGATGTCCAAAGTGTGTTATTGTAAAGTATGCTGAAGATATCATCTTCTTGATCTCCATTTATACGCATAATGTGTAACTGTGCATGACAAAATGTGTTTAGAAATAATTATCTTATTACAATGCTTCTCTTGAGAATATTAACCAAATTTAATCAAAAAATCTGAATCAGGGTTGTTTAAAGCAATATAAAATAGACTGAAATCATATTGTAATAATGTAATAAAATAATATAATAATGTAATACTGTGATGTGTTTGAATAGTATTGCTTACATGCACAAAATAAAATAAAAAGCACTATATTTACATAAATAATTATGTTTATCTGTTTGTCAGTGTAGTAACACAGAAAATGAGATGCAATAACATCCTAGAGATTACTATCTAACTGACTGAATATGTAGAGGACCTTTTGAAGCAAACAACAACAGTAACTGTTAAGCTTACCAAAGTTAAATTGAAATTCAGTAGGTTCAGCTGGGACTGGCTGAGTTTTGATCAGTGTTTGGCCTTCCCTGCTTGACAGCAGTGGATTGTTTTATTGAATCCTGTTGAAGTAGAATGTTGGAAAACTTTGCTTGATCAGAGGCTACAGCCGCTGATCAGTATATTCTGACAGTAGCAGGTACAGATGTTAGAGTAAAATGTCTGGGGGGGAGAATTCCTCATCCACCTCAATTGTGTGGATGGAGGAATCTGTTTTTTTTCTTCCTTCAGCCCGCTCTTCCCCACATTGTCACATTGTCACTAAACTGAAGAGGGTGCTCCACGCAATAAACCCATATACCCACCTCATCAGTGATTTATATGCTCGGCAGCAGCAGACAACCACTTTCAGTTTGTTGCACTGCCTTTTTGGCTTGTCTACTGCTCCCAAGGTATTCACAAAAATCTTAGCACTCTTGTTTATTTGGTAACAGGCAAGTAATCTAATTCACCTGAAGGATTCATCTCTCTTACAATTATCATCAAATGTCCAGAAGACAAAACAGCTGTTTCAGGCCTTTGGCTAAGTGACCAATTTATTAAATTTGATCTCCAGCCCAACCTGCACGTAGAATACGTGGGTCTGATCATGAATACATCTCAGCCAAAGGTCTTTCTTCCAGAAAAGAAAGTTCTCTCGCTAAGAGCTCATGCTCAACAGCCAAGAGATGGAAATTTGGAAATCTCACCAAATAATGTGTTTTTTACACATTACTTGGTGAGATTTCCAAATTTCCAGCCTTTTGTCTAATTTCATTCAAGAATTCTCCAGAAATACATTCTATCAATATGGAAAACATAGGCTCTTCCTTCTAAACAAGGAAATCTTTGTCCTGGTGGATCACCACTTTAACTCTAACAGTGGAAAAATCTTTATTTTCCCACAATTGAAAGGGTTCATACAACAGATACAAGTCTCTCAGGCTGAGGGGGATTCTTCCATTTCTTGACAGTTCAGGGAATATGGTCAAGAGAAGAGGCCAAACTCTCAATCAACATCTTGAAGCTCAGAACTGCCAGGCTTCACCTTCTGCACTGGATCCCCCTTCCAAAGGGCCACCCACTTTGGGTGCAGTCTGACAATGCCACCACAGTGACATACATTAGTCATCAAGGGGGCACAGGAAGCCTGGCCTTGAGGGAGACAAGTCAGATTCTATCATGGACAGAAACTCACTGCCCAGTTATTTCTGTGGTCCATATCCAAGAAGTGGACAGCTGGCAGGCAGATTATCTCAGCCACCATTGCATGTATCAAGGGAAAGGGTCTCTTCATTCAGATGTGTTCAATCTGATAGGCCAAAAATGGGGGGGTTCTGGATGTGGGCATCCTAACCTTCAGATATAACAACAAACATCCTCTGTATCTAGAACCTCTGGTTCATCTAAGGAATCAACAGGTCTTGGTTGCCCTACTTATCAACTGGTCTCAACTCAAGTTATTTATGCTGTCCCTCCACTGAGCATTTTACCTTGCCTGCTCCAAAAATAAAGGGAAGACAGTGATTCATTTGAATTGGTCCAGAACAACCTTGTATAAAGATATACTCAGACTTCTTACAAATGACCCCTGGCCTTTTCTCAGAAGCCCAGATCTAAAATACGAAGTCCCACTATTCCATCCTGCTTCACAATCTCTGGCTTTAACAGCATGGTTGTTGAAACTCCGGTCTTAAAAGGATAGAGGGGTTTCTGAGTCTGTCTTTTCTACCTTGCCAAAGGCAAGAAAAGTTACTTCCAGGAAGATTTATTATTGTACCTGCGCATCTTACGTCTCCTCAGGTAAGCGTAGTCAATTTAGTCCCAGAGATTACTCCATGCCTCACATTTTGGTCTTCCTACAAACAAGTCTTGACCAGAATCTATCTCTCAGCACCATAAACAAGCAGTTTTCAGCCTTATCCATCCTTTTTAAATGGCTTTTGGCTTCACACTCTCTTCCAAAAAGCTTCATTCAAGGTGTTTCTCATATCAGGCTCCCTTTGCAGCACTCAGTGCTTCCCTGGGACCTTAATTTGGTTCTCTCCCTCTCTGTCTCTAAAATCCCCCTTAAAACCATCAGGAATATCCCCTTAAATATTCTTACCAGAAAAGTAATGTTTATGGTTGCAATAACAATTGTCAGATGTGTTTTTGAATTAAAGGGAACACAAGGGGGGCTCCAGTAAGTGCAGTATTAAAAGATCCAATTTATCCAATCTATTTAAATCCAATAGGTCTATTTTTCGCATAATGTTTTGAACAGTTCAGCCGAGGAATATGTATTGGGAATCCCCTCTTTAACTAAGACACATTCCCTGGCTGAAAGGTTTAAAAAATTCTGCAAAAAAGAGACCTATTTGATTTATGTTAGACACATTGGCACCAATGGAGATATTGGCACCAATGTTGGCAACAAGGAGATCGAAATAAGCACCATCATATGAAGGTCCCATCCTAATAATATAGATCATCCCTCACCCCCTAAGTCCATCTGTTTATAGAATCTTACTTCATAATAAGGGTAATTTTAACAACCCCCCTTTTTTAATAATACCTGTCAAGATCATTTTTTACATAGTTATAAGGGTTCCCCTGGTTCTAATCTGCTAATTACAGTCCTCTTTCTTATAAATGAATTTTAGGAATTAAGTATTAATTGGTGACTTATGTCTTTTTGGGTCAATACTACTGTATGACAGTTTTTTACGTATTGCTATTGTAGTTGCCTACTACATCCTATGCAACAATATTAATTCATTGTTTATTAATCCATCTATAATTTTAGCTACTGTGCACTTACACTGTTTTAATGCTATTTCCTTTCAAAGTACACATTGTTAATATGCAGTGCCCTGATTGGTTTTTTTTTATTGTTTCTACTGATTGATTGTACTTATTGTATGCAGGAGCTCTGCTCAGTCTCTAGTGATCTTCCTAAATGTTTTTGTTTCCTTGGTACCGTCCATATCCCACCCATCCAGTCCTTAGCACCAATATAAAAGATGACTGCTGTCTTAGCCTATTAGGTTTGACAAAGGAGCTGATGAGCGCTCCGAAACACGTTACCCAGGCGTCAAAGGCTGAGTTTATCCACCTCCTCTGACGCAACGTCTGGTCGTGCGGTCCACGGTGGTTCGTGCCATCACTTCTGGTTCTGCACCCAAAAACGATCCTGGAAGTTGGTGCCTCTGTGAAGCATGGAAGTCCGGCGAGCTCCCCTACTGGCCCCTGGCTCCTTCCACCATTGCTGGTACATTCTAACCGGAGTCCATACCGTTGCTGATGTGATACAGGAGTGACGGTGATCTCTTCTGCTGGAGTCAACCAGTTTACAGTGCTTGTTACCCCTTAATACATATGAATCTAATAATTTTAGTTCATTAAAATCTCTTTTAATGCTGCACTTAGTGGCGTCCCCTTGTGTTCCCTTTCGTTTTAACAGAGATTTATTCCAGTCTCATGGTGAAGCTGCCTACGGGGTGCTTTTTATGGACTTTAATAAAGAAATGGACATTATGGATTTATAAATTACTCTTTATTTTATTCATTGTCATTTATACTACTATTCCTCCCCACATTGAGGGTTTGCGCCATATATTGTGTGTATACATTGGTGTTTTGAATTAGTGGCTCTTTCCTCATACTTCACAATGACAATGTTATATTACCCCCAAGATCATCTTTTTCTTCCAAAGGTGGATTTAGTGTTCCATCTAAACAAGGACATTGTTCTGCCATGCTCCTAAGCATCCATAGGCAGTCTCTCTGCATTACCTAGACATAGTCTGAGCCATTAGAGTGTACCTAAATTTACAACTTCCATTAGACAAATAGATTCCCTGTTTGTTCTTTACATTGGACCTTGCAAGGCACTCTGCTTCACAATCAACCATTGCAAGGTGGATCGGGAATCTGATAGAAAGAACTTATGCTCTTAAACAATAACATCCAACTAAGCCCTCACCAAGCTTCTGATGCCCAACTTTCTAAGCCCCTCCCCTAGACTTCTGTTCCTTCTTTCTCACAGCTTTACCTGGTGGAGTGCCAATCTTCTGCAGATGCAGCTTTTGGCAGCATTTCTTTTTTTTTTTTGCAACGGCACTCTGTTGTTTTTTGGGCCTGTTGGCACAGGTCCATTTGCCTAGTTGTTTGCTATCCTTATATTGATTGCTTGGGTATATCCCATGGTGTAGGACTAAAGTGCGTGTGTCCTGTACATTATAATTAAGATCAAAGGAATTTAGACTTACCTGTAAATTCCATATCTTGGAGTACAGTACAAGACACAGGACACCCTCCATAAACTCTCCTTGTTACTCTGCATTGCTTGCTACAAAACTGGGACTCATGAAGTGGGGCAGGATATAGGGAAGGCATCTATAACCCAAGGTGTATGAAGTGTATGAATACGTTTCCTGTGCACTGTACTGCACTCCAAGATATGTAATATAGAATTTATAGGCAAGTCAAAATTTATTTTATATATTACCAGCTTAAAGCCTAACTTTATGTTTTAGTAAACTTTAAACCTTGGTTCACATATAAGCAAATTCAGATGCATTTTAAACTGCACTGATTCGCATAAGATGCAAAATAAAACACATTTCTGTGGAGCCTGTTCACATACATGCAGGCCGACCGGAGTGTGATTTTAAAGACGGTCCTGTGCAATTGCCAGTGTGGTGCAGGTGCAATTTATAATCTGATATACTTTAACAATTCGCATCAGAATT
Source organism: Staurois parvus (assembly GCF_062004578.1). Classification (NCBI taxonomy): domain Eukaryota; kingdom Metazoa; phylum Chordata; class Amphibia; order Anura; family Ranidae; genus Staurois; species Staurois parvus. The sequence continues at coordinate 1,287,396 of NW_028318332.1, forward strand.
GCACTGAACAAAACCGCTCCGCACCGGCCTTTAAAATTGCACCACACCTTAGCCCACATATATGTGATCCCAGTCTAAATAGTTTGGGTAAAGCAGGTCCAAATTAACTATTACCTTCCCTAACACATTCAGTGGCTGTAGCCAGGGGTGTAGTTGTTGCGAAGCAAACGAGGCGTTTGCCATGGGGATTGGGGATGCTGGTTTTCCTGGGAAGAGTAGAGTGAGGAGAGTGCTGCCCCCAGAAGGAGGGATAATGGTTCTCCTGAGCACTGGGCTAGGCGGCAGAGGGGAGCCTTGGGAGCAGCCACTCTGGGAAGGGTGCCGCTGTGATGGTGAGTCTCTCCCTGAGGGGGGGTCACAGATGGCGGGGGAGTGGGTAGCGGGGGCAGGGAGGTATGGGTGGGTGGCTGGAGCTGATGGGTGGGTGTGTGGGCGGGCAACAGATTTTTTTGTGTTGCCTAGGGCAGCACAAATTCTAAATACTCTTCTGGCTGTATAATCAGCTACATACAGTATATAACAGTGTGTTCTGACTGCAGGATGGGGACTTCCCATCCTGCTCCTGGAGCAAAATTGAGTTGGGCTAAGCACTGCTCGACCATTTACAAGCTTTGTACTTTCTGAATGGATACAAAGCTTCCACTGATTGATAGAGGAGATTGTGTTGTAATTTGCCCTCCTCTCTGTCTAAGCCAGTTAGAGGAAGCTTTTTATACAGCTTTTGCGGACAGCTACATATGTTAACAAAGGAAAACGTTCATTCTCTGTATTCAACTGTATTCTCTGCAATCCACCTAAACAAACACACAGCTATTACACATGTGAAATTGTAGAAGTAACATTTTAAAACTTGGGGAGGCATGTATCAGTTATGATGCACAGCAATGCTGATCACGAGCAGTGAGACAGATTTTTAGAAAGATTAATTACAGCTTAAATAATAAATTCCTTCCTCTAAAAAAACACTGTAGCAGAAGAAAACTTCACCTGACCAATTCTTTTCACTTCACCTGACCAATTCTGTTTGGAGTGAAAATCTGTTTCATCTACACTGCTAAATCTGATTATGAAGTTGCAGTATGTTGCAGTTTGCTTCCCAGAATTACAGGTGAATGAGTCGCAAATACACAATATACAAATGCAAAAATTGTTGTATAGATTTTGATAAATGAGAGAAAGCCTGATCTGCTTCTGTGTCACTAATATGCTTTTGTCCTGCAGATAGTGACTGTACATCTGTTCCGCACTGTTTGTTAAAACATAAATGATTGATAAAAGAAGAAGCTGTGGTATCTTTTTTACAAATTAAAGTGTGAATAGGAAACCAATATATATATATATATATATATATATATATATATATATATATATATATATATACAGTACACACACACACACTGCTCAAAAAAATCAAAGGAACACTTTTGATCACAGCAAAGCATCAAGTCAGTTATCTTCTTCCCGACCGCCCATAGCAGAAATACTGCTACAGGGTGGCACGGGTGCGCAAAATAATGTGTATATACAGTTGCAAGAAAAAGTATGTGAACCCCTTGGGATTACGTGGAGTTTTGCATGAATTAGGCATAAAATGTGCTCTGAACGTCATCTAAGTCACAACAATAGAAGAACACAGTCTGCTGAACATAATACTACACAAACATTAGATGTTGCCATGGTTTAATTGCACATAACATGTAAACATTCACAGTGCAGGGAGGAAAAAGTATGTGAACCTTTGGACTTAATAACTGGTTGACCCTCCTTTGGCAGCAATAACCTCAACCAAACATTTCCTGTAGTTGCAGATCAGACCTGCACAACGATCTGGAGTCATTTTGGACCACTCCTCTTCACAAAACTGTTTCAGTGTAGCAATATTCTTGGGATGTCTGGTGTGAATCGCTCTCTTAAGGTCATGCCACAGCATTTCAATCGGGTTGAGGTCAGGACTCTGACTGGGCCACTCCAGAAGGCGTATTCTGTGCTGTTGCAGCCATTGTTTTGTTGAATTACTTGTATGCTTTGGGTCATTGTCCTGTTGCATCACCCATCCTCTGCGGAGCTTCAGTTGGCGGACAGATGGTTGTACGTTTTCCTGCAAAATGTCTTGATAAACTCTGGAATTCATTTTCCCATCAATGACAACAATCCGTCCAGGCCCTGAGGCAGCAAAGCAGCCCCAAACCATGATGCTCCCTCCGCCATGTTTTACAGTGGGGATAAGGTTTTGATGTTGGTGTGCTGTGCCTTTTTTTCTCCACACATAATGTTGTGTGTTCTTCCCAAACAACTCAATCTCGGTTTCATCCGTCTACAGTATATTTTGCCAGTAGTGCTGTGGAACATCCAGGTACTTAGTTTCCCGAAAAGCCAGACCTTGGTACAAAAAAGTGTCTGTTTATTTCAATTGGCTCTATATAATGCTTTTGTGCTTTACAAAGCAACTGGACAAAATGGATCCTTCCTAAAATTCCAGGGAGAGATTATCACGACCCCTTTGTATCCAGAAGGTGCTGTGGCCCAAACCCCCAACACAGATGCAGTTAGCCGGCTGCATGAGAGGCATTTTCCCGATGCCATTCCTGATACCCCAACCCAAAGGACACCCCAAAAAACATGTAGTTTCTGTAGCAAACATGGAAATAGGCATGACACATGCTTTTTTTTGTCTCTCCTGTCCTGGCCAACCTGGTCTCTGCCTCAAGGACTACTTCCGTTGCTACCGCACACTAGTGGAGTATTAGTATAGGGTACAGCATGGCACAGATTTGGGCACATATTTACACAAGGTCTCGAAAGATGTTAGGTAGTCAGGAAACTGGCTATCGCATTTGAAGAGACCCTAAAATCTGTTTTAAAAAGTTTAAAGTTTAAAAAAAATAAAAAATAAATAAAAATTGGAAATCCCCCCAAAAATTGTAAATTTTAAAAACCAAAAATACACACTGTTCCAAATTATTATGCAAATGATATTTTCTCATTTACCTAAATAATTGATGTAAATAACAGTCAGCATAATTCTCATGTTATCAACTGTTAAGAGTACAATTCTAATTTTATTGAACAAACCTCCTAATGATAACAGTATTTTTTTTAAACATAAAAAACTTACAATGCACTGTTCCAAATTATTATGCACAGTAAGTTTCAAAAAACTTCATAGGTTGTACAGAACTGAAAATTATCATTTGTTGTGTTTGCAGCATATTTACTGAAATCAAAAGCTATTTCAATCAAACTTTTAACAACATTTTAACTTTTTAAACATTTTACCAGGTCACGTTACATTTTAACATAGGACCCCTTATTTGATAGCAGCTTCACAAGTCTTGCATCCATTGAATTTGTGAGTTTTTGGACAGTTTCTGCTTGAATTTGTTTGCAAGATGTCAGAATAGCCTCCCAGAGCTGCTGTTTGGATGTAAACTGCCTCCCACCCGCATAGATCTTTTGCTTGAGGATGCTCCAAAGGTTCTCAATAGGATTGAGATCAGGGGAGGATGGAGGCCACACCATGACTTTCTCTCCTTTTATCCCCATAGCAGCCATTGATGCAGAGGTATTCTTTGCAGCATGAGATGGTGCATTGTCATGCATGAAGATGATTTTATTAGGGAAAGCATAGTTCTTCCTTCTGTACCAGGGAAGAAAGTGGTCAGTCATAAACTCCACATACTTTGCAGAGGTCATCTTTACACCTTCGGGGACCCTAAAGGGGCCGACCAGCTCCGTTCTCATGATTCCTGCCCAAAACATAACTCCACCACCGCCTTGCTGACGTCGCAGCCTTGTTGGAACAGGGTGGCCATCCACCAACCATCCACTACTCCATCCATCTGGACCATCCAGGGTTGCACGGCACTCATCAGTGAACAGGACTGTTTGAAAATTAGTCTTCATGTATTTTTCTGCCCAATGCAGTCATTTCTGCTTGTGAGCATTGGTTAGTGGTGGCTGAATAGAAGGTTTATGCACAGTTGCAAGACTCTGGAGGACTCTACACCTTGATGTCCATGTGACTCCAGAGGCACCAGCAGCTTCAAATATCTGTTTGCTGCTATGTAATGGTATTTTAGCAGCTGCTCTCTTGATCCGATGCATGGATCTGGCAGAAATCTTCCTCAATGTGCCTTTATCTGCACGAACCCGTCTGTGCTCTGAATCAGCCACAAATCTCTTAGTAGTGCAATGATCACGCTTAAGTTTTCGTGAAATATCTAAAGTTTTCATACCTCATCCAAGGCATTGAACTATTTCACTCTTTTCGGCAGCAGAGAGATCCTTTTTCTTCCCCATATTGCTTGAAAATGGTGCTCTGCTTAATAATGTGGAACACCCGCCTTTAGTAGTTTTTCCTTAAATTGGGCTCACCTGCCAATCTAATTATCACAGGTGTCCGAGATTGTTTTCAGTGATCAAAAGAGCCCTGACACACAATGCCATCCATGAGTTAAACTGAAAAACAAAATATTTAATCTTTGTGACACTTAAATAGAATTTGCTAAATCATTTGGAACAGGGTGTAGTTATGGGGGTTTTTTTGTAGTTGTTGTTACTGTTCTACTGTTACAATTAATACTATTTTATTTTTATTGTTAACTATTGCTGTTTTCTTTGCAGGAATGGCATTCAGCGACAGCACCGACTTTTTTATTCTGTGTAGGTGTGTGCAGTGCTGTTGGATTAGATTTTTCCACCGTAGCTAAAAAAAGAGCATATATGCTAAAGCATGGGGTCCTGGGGTGGCCAGTGAGTGGATGGCCCCTATGCTTTGGCATATATATTTTATAATATTTTTTGGCACATTCACAAGTGCCCACCATTAGAAGTTGGTGGATGCAGGGCGGTGTATTATAATGGTGGACATACCACACACTTTTTCTCTCAGAGATTTCTTCTCTTTTTTTCATTCAGCCCACAGGCTGCATAAAAAGAAAAGAACATAGCATATACACCCAACAATGACCAGCGATTCCTGGTACATCACTGGACTTTGAGTGGTTATACCAGGAATCATCCTGGTATCGTTTTTTTCAGACAGCGATCAGCTTTCATGTCAAAGCAATCCTAGTGGCTAATTAGCTGCAGGATTGCTTTTACAAGCAGCGGGAGAAGATGCCCCCCCCCTCCCCTGCTGCCTTCCACAGCCTTCTTGGGCAGTCACGTGCCATCAGGGTTACCTGAGAATGCAGCCAGGATTTCTGCCAGCTGATCGGAGACCGGAATGGTGCCAATCATCTCTATAGTCTAAAAAATCAGAAGCTGTGAGCATTTCATCACTTCAGTTTAGCAGGATATAAACAGAGCCATTTGTAAATTGTGAAAAGCATCTGATCACACCGATCTTGGTGAGACTATATAATGTAAGGGCAGATGAGATATCCAGAGTCTGATAGACCCCAGATATATAAAAAAAAAGAATATATGACAATGCCCACTGAAGTTATAGGGGATATCTGCATTCCCTGTGATAGCATTAAAAGTGATTAAAAAAAAAGAAATTAAAGGGACAGTGTACAAATAATTTTAAAAAATCAAAATAACTTATAAGAAAAAAAAAGCAGACTTGCCCCCCCCACGCGCACAAGCATTGACCCCGTGCCAGTATGTAAACAGCAGTTGCACCATGCATGTGAGGTATCGCTGCGAACGTCAGATATATTTTTTTATAGCTGAAAGTAAAAAATATAATTTTTTTTCTAACTTTTTGGTCTTTTTTTGTTTATAGCGCAAAAAATAAAAAGTGCACAGGTGATCAAATACCACTGAAAGAAATCTCTATTTGTGTGAAGAAAGGACATAAATTTCATTTATGTACAGCATTGCATGACCGCGCAATTGTCAGTTAAACTAGTGCAGCGCTGTATAGCAAAAAATGGCGTAAATTGCAGTATCTATACCATAGTTTGTAGATGCTATAACTGTCACACAAAGCAATCAATATACACTTATTGGGATTTTTTACCAAAAACATGTAACAGAATAAATTTTGGCCTAAATTTTTGACTAACTTTGACTTTATTATATATTTTTTATAGCATAAAGTAAAAAATATTGTTTTGTTTCAAAATTTTCGGTCTTTTTTTGTTTATAGCACGAAAAATAAAAAGCGCAAAGGTGATGAAATACCACCTAAAGAAAGCTCTATTTGTGTGAAAAAGGACATAAATTTTATTTATGTAAAGCATTGCATGACCGCGCAATTGTCAGTTAATAATATATGCTGGATATTAGTGCCTCTAAACCAGTTTTGGATTTATATGGATTTCTTTGTGGGTGAGCACTTGGGCATTTATCTCAAACATTGAGTGCCATGGCAACCCTTGGAACTATATATTTATTTATTTTATGTTTACCTTCCTATGTTCTTATGCACAATACCAAATTTTAAAATAATTTTTTTAGTTAGTTATAAACAGGACAAATCTCATAAGCAGAAATAGATGTTTTCTTCTAATAAATTGTCGTTCAAAGCTCTGATAGCACATGTACTAACTCTTGAGTATTACACAATAGATATTGGCCTCTAAAGAATGAACTTGATGGGTCCAGTAGAAAGGGACACTTCTGTTCATCAGTATACATACTCTAACACATGAGCACATATGTGCTCTGTTAGCGGAAAGGTCCATCATAATGACAACTAAGGTAGTAGATGGAGTATAAAGATTTTTAAGTGCAGGCTGGAAGTGTACTTTGCTTTGGCATAATATGGTCTTTTGGAAAAAAGTAGTGTCTTGATTAAATGGTATATATTCTCAAGACAGGAGTCCATGTTATGACTATTTGTAGCAGATCCCCAAGTGAACCAATTCCTCCACTGGCTTTGGCTCACCCAACAAATTAAATTCAAAATAGTAACAACAACTTACAAAGCCATCCACAACTCAGCCCCCAGCTACATCAATAACCTAGTCTCAAAATACCAACCAAATCATTCTTTTCATCCTCCAAAGACTTCCTGCTCTCTAGCTCCCTTGTTACCTTCTTCCATGCTCATCTCCAGAACTTCTGAGCCTCTCCCATCCTAAGTAACTACCTACCCCAATCTGTCCAGCTATTTCCTGCTTTGTCCACAATCCCTGAAAACCTTTCTCTTCAGAGAGGCCTATCCTGCCCCCACCTAACAATTGTACTTTTATTTTCTCCATAAGCTCATCCCCCACAGTTAATACCTTTTATATCTCTTGATCCTCCCTCTTAGATTGTAAGCTCTGATGAGCCCATCCTCCTGATTCTAACTGTACTGAATGTTATTGTGATTTTACTGTCTACCCTCATGTTGTAAAGTGCTGCATAAACTGATGATGCTATATAAATCCTGTATAATAATAGTAATAATAATTAACAGGACAGACTAGAGAAATGCAAGTAGCTGTCGTTGGAGTTCCAAACACAATATACGGGCTTCTACAGTATAGACAGGTTTTATATGTTCCCAACAAATAACCCATCACAGGATGCATGGCATCCATACATTAGTACAGATGTACCTGTGTGTTTGCCTCAAGGTCCAGCCATTCTTCTCTTTCGCCATTAGGTGGAAAGTTGAAATCAATAAATTGATTCAAAAAGTTGGGATTTCACCCTGATGCAGCCAATTACTTGACTGGGACTTTTAATATCTACTTCTAATTTGACACTAATTACTGTTTTTTCCTTTTTTATTGACTTTTTTTCAAATTCAAAACATAACATATTATTTGACCCTAGAGGTTTTAGACTAGCGGTGATTTGAAAATATGGGCCACCCCTTTGGAAGCTGGTGGTCAGCGGTTCTTCAGCAACTCTGTGTTGCCATTTAAATTATAAATATGAAAGTAAGAATTACAGGTGCTACATATACCCCATCTGCTAAATTTAGGGCCAGCAAATTGGTTCTTTTTTCAGATTCTCAGCCAAGTGGAAACAAGTTATAAGAGCCTACAAATATTGTTTTTTACTTGAATGGATATAGTTTTTAAAAAGACCAAAAGCATTGTAAAATATATTTGTACTAATCAATAATAAAACCAATAATACCTCCCACCAGTTTTACCTGCTTAAAAATAGTCTGCTTTTAACTGTCCTTCTCTAGGTCTCTAATTCTTGAAAAACTGTACAAGTTGGTTATTGAACTCTTTCCATAACTTTATTTTTTTTTTTAACTGTTGGTTTAACTCTTTATTTATGCTGTGTGTATGGGTATCAGTTCTGAAGGAGTACTACTGTGAGTAACGTTACATTCACACACTCATTCGTTTGTGCAGGCAGCAAGACCTTGGGTAAAAAGTGGTCTGTATGCATGTAACACGGGGGCTAACATTTCTTTAAGTACACTGTACAGCATGAATGGGCCTTGTTGGTCACTGCCCCTGCTCAGGGTCCACATGAAAGCATCAAGAACATGTAAGCAGTGGTGCAGCTGATTTCACACTATTGATCTCACCCTGAATAAATCATTCATGTGGCCACAGTTCATGCATAGAATGACCTCCACTGATTCTGAATGATGGAAGGTCTTTCTGTGCATGCCCCGCTGCTGCATGAATGTGAATTCAGGTGAGGATGTAAACATCAATGCTGTGTAATCACTCCTAGTGGCACTGCCTACACCTTGTTGATGTTTACATGTCACCCCTGAGCTGAGGTGGGGGTTCAATAGAGTTCATTTACACTGTACTTTCTAAGCATGGAAACATTAGCACAAGTGTTTACATGCACACAGCATAAGATATAGTCCACATATGAACCATGAACTCAGATTTTTTTTCTCTTTTAGTCTACTCAATGCAGCTCAACATTATACTGCCCAGAGTTGCATACAGATACATACATAAAATTCATACATCATATAGTTTTTTGTAACATTAGCAGAGGGCTGTCAAGGGGGTTTCAGTTTTTCCAAGTCCCAAATCAGCCCATCCCTTGAAGTGTTTCTAAAGTCAACATTTTTTAAGCTTCAGATAGAGTGATGGTGCTGTGTCTCTGGTACGGAGATGCACTTTCCCTTTTTTGTCCTGGTGACTCATGTCATTGAAATAGAAAGTAATAAGACGTACAACATTTCAAGTTGTCTTGAGAACAGGAATAGAAGGCAAATCTTACAATGGGGGCATTTACAGTATTTGAATGACAACTGTCTAAGAGAGAATGCCCCTCACTTTGGAGAGATTTGTCCCTCACTTTGTGTTGTGTCGACATGACAGGAAGCGAAGAGCAATCTTCTTCATGGAAAATGGATTACACATAAAAGAATCTGGCAAGAGTTTTAACCATTACCTACTCTATCCATAGATACATAGTTACATAGTTAGTCTGGCTGAAAAAAAGACAAAAGTCCATCCAGTTCAACCATTAAGAATAAAAATAAAAAAGTTATAATCCTACATCGACAGTTGATACAGAGGAAGGCAAAAAAACCCAGTAAAGCATGATCCAATTTGCTTCTGCAGGGAAAAAAATTCCTTCCTGATCCCCTGAGAGGCAATCGGATATTCCCTGGATCAACTTTACCTATAAATGTTAGTATCCAGTTATATTCTGTGTATCTAGGAAAGAATCCAGGCCTTTTATTAAGGAATAGAATCCAATATCTCAGAATAAACAATTTAAAAACCTATTTTAAACCTACATCAAGAATTTTCTTAAAGGAGAAGTATGGCCAAAGCTTTTTTTGCCGTACTTCTCCTGTATATCAGAGGAGTGTACTTAAAATGGCTGAAGTCCACTATTGGCTGGTGTCATAGAGGTAGTCCAGCCTCTGCAGGAATCCCAACATTATTGTTGGGATCCGCCCAGAAGGTCTGAGCCAGCCGCTTCTGCCCATTGCACAGCCCGTTGCTCCAGTGAGAACTGGAGGGCAGAGCACAGAGTGTTGACTGACAGTCACCGTGCTCAAAGTAAAAAGGAGAACTGAGCGATCAGTGGTCTTTAATCTCTCAGTTCTCAGTATATAACCAGCGGGGGATAGAAGTCACATTGGAGCAATGCAGCAGCCATCTAAGTGAGTATGATTGTTTATTTTTTTCACACTTCTCTTTTAAGACTAATATGATCAGCTTTGATCATGTATTTGACATAAAAAGGCATCAGTGCTTGCAATTAGTAACTACAAGGTGAATAGAATTTTACTACCAATTTCTTCCTGCTTCATCCAATTTCCTGATATGCATGGATGGCATATTTATCATATATAAACTGCTAGGTCACTTCCTGTTAGCAGAGTGTTCTTCTGACAGCAGATGATCCGGGGACCTGTAGTCCTATAACCAAAACAGCCTGTATTACTGAATGCTGATTGAACTTCAACTAACAGAGAGCTGGGGAACCAGAAGGTTGCTGGGAGAACAAATTTATTCTATAGCAAGGAACTGGCTCGCTCTCCTGGCATGGGATTCAGAGCTGAACACAGGGGGACTGTCATTCTCCTCCAGAGACAGATTGTTGGCTACTACTGTGAGACTCTGCATATCAGTTCAGCACAGCAGTGGCACTGATAACAACACCGGGATCACATCAGCTTCTTTGCATCGGGACTGTCACTATGACTATCCGGTCTTCACACGGACATCTCTGCATGCTGCACTGACAGGCCGTCAGGCGGCAACTCTGCACATCCCTGTAAATAGCCAAGAGCCTGTTTAAGAACTCTTGCTCCTAGGAGGCTGATCTGTCCTTGGGATTGGTCAGCAGGCGGATGCCCAAACTCTGTCATCACTCTAGAGACACTGCATGCAGACACCTTTAAACCACAGTATCAGGAGATCTTTGCTTTCAGCAGTACCACAGCCTATTTGCTTTGAGCAGTACCACGCCTGTTCTCTCATGCTTATGACTATTCAAGTAACTACTATTATTACAGAAAAACACTTGATCTTCCAGAAACCAAATGTGTTCCTAACTTCCTGTATGGTCTGACAACACAATATCTTTTCTATGCCTGCTGGCCTATGAGACTCCACCTATCCCCACCTCTCTATGTTCCACTTCATTTGCATACATTGATTTCCTTCCCAGAAAACTAACAGCCTGTCCACACAGTGTTTAGGGAAGGGGCAATTAGGAGATGTAATTACAAGCCTGGTTATCAGTGGTAGAAACAAAAGCCTAAGCAAATCCTCTAAAAACAAAATATACAAAAACAGAGCACACAGACCCTGGTGTAATTGACATTTTTATTAAAGACATAAAAAAACATAATCCAGTGCATTTACAAAACTGCACTTTGTTTCAAGTCTATCAATCTCACCAGACCCAAGTCTCCTGGGAACACTGTGTGGATGGTCTGATTTTTTTTATGCCCTTAATAAAAAGGTTAACTGCACTAGAGTCTGTTCGCTGTTTTTGCTTATTGTATTTTTACAGTTAAGGGTTCCCGCATGCCTATCAAGAGCTGCATGACCTGGAGCTGTTTACAAGATTGCATTGCTGCATCATTGCACTACTGTGGCTGGACTTGAGCCTTTTAGAGCCTTTTGACTGGTTTTGAGCAGCTTTATGTTGGTGAAATATTAGTGTAACGGCTATTTTATATGATGCCTTTTATATTTGGTCTATACAAATCCTTTAAATACAAAAACTTAAAGTTTTCAAAGCAGAAAGGAGTGTGAACATTAGGGCCAAGTATACAGTATTTTAAAGTGCAACCATCACCCCACCTCCTCCTAAGAGCTGTACTTGAATCACCTCCGCCAGATCATCCCCCCACAGTTATCACCTTTTGTATCACCTCCCCCTTCCTTTAGATTGTAAGCTCCATCAGCAGGGCCCTCCTATTCCTTCTGTACTGAAATGTATTGTACAATTGTGTTCAAAATAATAGCAGTGTGTTGAAAAAAGTGAATAAAGCTCAAAATCCTTCTAATAGCTTTTATTTCCATACACACAAATGCATTGGGAACGCTACACATTCTATTCCAAATCAAAACATGAAGAAAAATATATCAAATTTGTGTTGTTCCTCTAAAAAAAATGAAGAAAAGTGAATATTAGACAATCAAAAAAATAGCAGTGTTTGTATTCTTCTTTACAAACTCAAACATTTTCTATATAAACTGAAAAATGTTTGAAGATTTTGCTTTCCTTTGAATCACTTAATTAATATTTAGTTGTATAAGCACTGTTTCTGAGAACTGCTGTACATCTGTTGCATGGAGTCAACCAACTTCTGGCACCTGTGAACAGGTATTCCAGCCCAGGATGATTGGGCTACATTCCACAGTTCTTCTTCTCTATTTCTTGGTTTTGCCTCAGAAACTGCATTTTTGATGTCACTCCACAAGTTTTCTATTGGATGAAGAGCCGGGATTGGGCTGGCCACTCCATAATGTCAATCTTGTTGGTCTGGAACCAAGATGTTGCACGTTTACTGGTGTGTTTGGGGTCGTTGTCTTGTTGGAACACCCATTTCAAGGGCATTTCCTCTTCAGCATAAGGCAGCATGACCTCTTCAAGTATTCTGATGTATTCAAACTGATCCATGATCCCTGCTATGCGATAAATAAGCCCAACACCGTAGTATGAGAAACATCCCCATATCATGATGCTTGCGCAACCATGCTTCACTGTCTTCACAGTGTACTGAAGCTTGAATTCAGTGTCTCCGGCCACTAGACCCAAAAGAACAATCTTACTTTCTTCAGTCCACAAAATGTTGCGCCATTTCTCTTTAGGCCAGTCAATGTGCTCTTTGGCAAATTGTAACCTCTTCAGCACATGTCTTTTTTTCAACAGTGGGACTTTGCGGGGGCTTCTTGCAGATAGCTTGGCTTCACATAGGCATCTTCTAATTGTAACAGTACTCACAGGTAACTTTAGACCTTCTTTGATCTTCCTGGAGCTGATTGTTGGCTGAGTCCTTGCCATTTTGGCTATTCTTCTATCCATTCGAATGGTAGTTTTTCGCTTTCTTCCGCGTCTTTCAGGTTTTGGTTGCCATTTTAAAGCATTTGCGATCATTTTAGCTGAGCAGCTTATCACGTTCTGCACTTCTTTATATGTTTTCCCCTCTCCAATCAACTTTTTAATCAAGGTACGCTGTTCTTCTGAACAATGTCTGGAACGACCCATTTTTCTCAGAATTTCAGAGAGAAATGCACTGTAACCAGCATGTACAACATTTGCTGCCTTCCTTCCTTAATAAGGGCAATAATTGCCACCTGTTTTTCAAAGAATGAATGACCTCACTAATAGAACTCCACACTGCTATTATTTTGAACATGCCTCTTTCAATTAGTGATTCAGTTACACAGAATCAGCAAAATGCATGTCATGACTGTTGGGTCTGTTGGAATACTATTACTCTACTACACCTGCTAGTAAATTATTTGCCATGTAGAAATATCATTTCTACCAAAAACAGTGATTGATCAGGTTAGTGATGTCTGACTGCTATTATTTTGAACACAACTGTAATTGTACTGTCTCCCTTATATTGTAAAGCACTGCGCAAACTGTTGGCGCTATATAAATCAAGTATAATAATAATAATAATCACTAAAAATTACAATTTACAAGAATCTACAAATTATGTATTAGCTTTACCAAAGAACAAATTATTTTAAGCAAAATGTACCTCCTGATTGCTTTCAAAAATGCTGCTCCCAAGTTCCCATCCTAGTCAGTCTAGATAACATGCCATCCAGCAAACAGTCATTACAGACTACTATTTTCAAGCAGACAGTCTCCTCATGTAGACTTACTGTGAGATCAGAGGATTAGCAAGACAATCAGAACAATCTGCATGTGTTATATGGAAATAAGAAACATAGGAGGACATCAATTATTACATAGTAGTAAGGTTTTTAATACATTACACACATTTAAATTAAATTCAGACTCCTGACAAAACTAAAAAAAAATAAACAAAACACCCCCAACAGGCTTTTAACTTACTTGCGTACTTCCTACCTCAGTCTTACTGCGGCAGAGCAACCCTGCTGTGCCAGATCACATACATGATCTGGCATTTCCAGGTAGAGGGCGCATGCCCGCCACCCATTCTGTGCTGTCATTCGCTACAGCACAAGCTGATCAACAGGTCTCGGCTAATGGTTTATATCCGCAACCTGCTAATCTGCTTAGCAAATGAAAGTTCAGAGCCCTGTGTTGAGAAACAACACAGGGCTCTGAACAGATAGCAGCGAAGTGGCTGTTTTTTCTTCCTGCAAAGCAGGGAGATAACACAGTCACATCGAAACTGAAACTAAAAGCGGCACATATTTCACACATTACACATGTTAGGCACATGGTTAACCCTTTGATTGCCCCAGATGTTAATCCTTTCCCAGCCAGTGTCATTAGTACAGTGTATAATATTTGCACTGATCACTGTATTAGTGTCATTTAGTCAGATATAACTTTTGCACAAACCAATCAATATACACTTATTGAGATTTTATTTGCCAAAGAAATGTAGCATTATGGCCCAGATTTATGAAGAAATTAGATTTTTTTATTGGATATCTTTTATAGCAGAAAATAGAAAATGTGTTTGCATTTTTCAAAACTTTTGGTCTCTGTTTAATTTATATAATAAAAATAAAAACCCAGTGGTGATCAAATACCACCAAAAGAAAGCTCTATTTGTGTGAAAAAAAGATTTCATGCAGGTACAGTGTTGCATGATGGCACAATTGTCAGTTAAAGTAGCACAATGCCAAATAGCATGGAAAACAATTGCTTAGGCTGCAATACTCACATCTGTTCTGGAGCTGTTCATACAGTAATCCCTTTTCACCGCAAGGAGTCATCAGTCTTCCAATTAAATGTCATACAGTGTCATTCAGCATGGAAGACTGAGCAGCTCTTGTGCATGCACACCATCATAGACCCACCCCCTGAGAAGGTGTCACCAGGGCACCCTTCTCTCATAGGTAATAATAAAAAGAGCAATACTGACATCATCCCAGATGCCCCAGCAGCAGAGAAAATGAAGACATCAATGATAAATATAAAATAAAATAACATACCACTAGTGTTGGAGGAGCTCCAGGGGGAGCAAATAGGGAGCTGAGTCCAGAGTTGGGCTTTAAACTGATTTTTTTTACATATTTAGGTCAAAATCTAAAATGACTACAGTTGCCCCTTAAAACATACTATTTGCCAAATGAGGAAAGCAGAATAATTATTATCAATAATATGCATAGCATCTTGCTGTTAATTTTAGGAATGTAAATAAAATCAATCCTTTGCCTATCCTTCCAATTGTTTTAATACTGTGTGCAATTTATAAGCAGGGCAAACTCATGTCTAAAATGATAGCACTATTAATAACCTTAAATGGATCATTCCAAGCTCCTAGCGTTCTCTTTAGAATTGAATTAGTATACACTTATCACTGCCACAGACAGTTTACTTTCTATGCCCTTTAGAAAGCATGCACATTATTTAAACAAGAACGTAGTAAAGAAAAGCATACAAGTGAAAAATGTCCTCGCTATGTACGCCATACAACGAGCTCTGCTGAAAATTGGGCCCATGTGGGCTTTTCTGTATGTCAGCCATTTTCAAAGGAGTTGAGTAAAACAGTTTGTGACCCCAATAAATACTGTTGTATAATTTGTCCTGAGAAAGCTCGGCTACATTTGTGTCATCTGTCTGCAGCGAGCTGTTCTGATGCATTTTTATAACGACTGTCTTTACAAGCATTGCAAGCCTGACAAGTAAAAGAAAAAAAAAAAAGAAAAAGAAAAAAAGGAGTAAGCACGACATGTTTTATTCACTTGTCACTTGCAGCACTGAGCTATGAGCAAAATCCACAGTAAATGAATAAAATCTACAAATATTTATACCCGCTGTGCAGAGACCATGAATATCTCACAATGGTGACGCAGTCAGGGCAAATCAGTTGTAAAATCACTTCATGAAAAAAAATAAAGTGCATTATGATCTGATTTACACACATCTGAATCAATACTCTATAGAATTTTTAAGTTTATATATTTTTATTTTATTTTCGCTGAATTTAGTATCGGATATCTGTTTTATACTGGACTGATAGTTTCAACAACTATGCAGATTGGTGCTTTCTAGTAAAGCATGGAAAACTGCATTTAATTGCATGTTGTTGTAATGCACAGTAATGCTCAGACCCCAGGATAAAATCATATGTTTTGTGTTGTAACATGCATGTAAACACATAACACATTATTGCACATGTAGTGCCAGTTTACATAGCTAGGGGCAGCAAGTTTGTTTTTTTAGTCAGAAAGGCTGAGTATCAGCCTGGGCAATAATCAGCTGGGTCAAATTTAGGTCAGAGCTGAGAGGCTCTGCAGATCAGCTCCTTGATACCTCCCCTCTGCTCTAGAATCTTGGAGAAGATTCTAGAAGCAGTGGGTGGGAGTGAGGAGGGGCTGGTCTGCATACTTACAGGATTCTGACCAATCCCCAAGCAGGAGGCTTGGCATTGGACCAG
Organism: Staurois parvus; assembly: GCF_062004578.1. Classification (NCBI taxonomy): domain Eukaryota; kingdom Metazoa; phylum Chordata; class Amphibia; order Anura; family Ranidae; genus Staurois; species Staurois parvus. Next base: position 1,303,798 of record NW_028318332.1, read on the forward strand.
AGCAGCCCGTAAATATGACTGAGCCTGCTAAGCAGCAGGAGAGGTGGAATATGTGAGGAAGGCTGGGATGCAGGAGCCTGGGAGGGGGCCCTGTGGGAAGAGGCCCACCTACAGGCAGGAACTGTAAAGGAGGATCACCCAGCCTCACTGGCCCCCAGAGCGAGGGCCACCTGTAGAGCCAGGAAAGGAGCCAGCCCAGTGGAAGTCCTGAAGACAGCCACCTACCTACACCAGCTCACAGGAGAGAGACTTAGTTTGTAATCCTACACCCCCTGGGCCAGTTAAGGGTAAAAGAGCACTCCGGTGGGAAACCTGATTAGTTCCATACCTGGGACTGTTCAACTTACTGTGGCAGGCACTGGATCCCCTTGCCTACAGATTCCATCAGGCAGCTGGATAAGAGGAGACTTTATCTGGGGTCTGTGGTGGTATACCGGGAGAGGCTGCAGAGCTCTCCAAGAAGAGAAACCCTTCTATGGACATAGTTGCTAAGGAGTTTGTCCTCAGTTCACTGTTCCTTGAGCATCCCATACACCCCTTATCCCATCTAAGTTCAATACCCCTAATAAAATAAAAAAAAACAAGTTCAAGCACTGTTTGCTGTCACCAGAATGCAAGCTCAGGAAAATGAGCATTTCCTGGCTGTGCAGGACTGTGGGGCATGCTCCTAATGAGACGACAGATGTGTCCAGGGGTATTTCCTCCCAGATCTGAACCAGGGTTCACTGAGCTCCTGGAAAGTCTGAGGTGCAACCTGGCGGCATCGAATGGACCAAAACATGACATCCCAGAGGTATTTTACTGGATTTAGGTCAGACGAGCTTGGGGCCATTCAATGGTATCAATTCCTTCATCCTCCAGGAACTGCCTGCATACTCTCAGCACATGAAGCCGGGTATTGTCATGCACCAGGAGGAACCCAGGACCCACTGCACCAGCGTAGGGTCTGACAATGGATCCAAGGATTTCATCCCGATACCTAATGGCAGTCAGGGTGCCATTGTCTAGCCTTTAGAGGTCTGTGCGTCCCTCCATGAATATGCCTCCCCAGACCATCACTGACTCACCACCAAAACGATCATGCTGAACAATGTTACAGGCTGCATAACGTTCTCCACGGCTTCTCCAGACCCTTTCACGTCTGTTACATATGCACAGGGCGCCAGTGGTGGACCTGCCAATTCTGCTGTTCAATGGCAAATGTCAATCGAATTCTATTGTGCTAGGCTACTAGAGGACGTCGGGCCCTCAGGCCACCCTCATAAAGTCTGTTTCTGATTGTTTGGTCAGAGACATTCACACCAGTGGCTTGCTGGAGGTCATTTTGTAGGGCTCTGGCAGTGCTCATCCTGTTCCTCCTTGCACAAAGGAGATCATACCGGTCCTGCTAATGGGTTAAGGACCTTCTCTGGCTCTGTACAGCTCTCCTAGAGTAACTGCCTGTCTCCTGGAATCTCCTCCATGCTCTTGAGACTGTGCTGGGAGACACAGCAAACAATCTGGCAATGGCACGTATTGATCTGCCATCCTGGAGGAGTTGGACTGCCTGTGCAACCTCTGTAGGGTCCAGGTATTGCCTCATGCTAGGGAAGGAGTAGGGAAAAAAATGTTAGTGACCTCCACCTGTAAAACCATTCCTGTTTTGGGGGTTGTCTCATTGTTGCCCATCTAGTGCACCTGGTGTTAATTTCATTAACACCAAAACAGCTGAAACTGATTAATAACCCCAACAACACCAAATCAATATCCCAGGAGTTTAATTTTAGTTGGCTAGATGCTATACTTTTTATGCTATAAAAAGTGCTCCTTTCATTTTTTGAGTAGTGTATATATATATATTTTATTTTTATATATATTTTTGTTTTGTCTTATTTATTATCATCAACCGAAGCATACTGTTCTATTAGATAATGTTTGCATGTATGTTCCATTATTTTTGAAGTGTTGTTTACAAGCCAACTTTCCATAGAGCACAATTTAACCCTTTTGCTGCCTCTCCAATTGCACCTGAAATGGCTCAACCCATCTAGCTATTCATGCTCATATTACAAACTTAAAAGTTTCTGAGAGATTCCCCCTGGGCTGTATATTTTCTGAAAACACGGAACCTGTAGAATTATAAGATGGTACTATTGATTTTTTTACATCCCATGATAGTTGCACAAATATAAAAACATTTTTTTCTATAAAAAATGCACTAAAGTCACAATGTCAAACAACCACATTTCAAGAATTCCTACTAATTGCAAAAGATAAAATTCTATTAAATTAATAAATAACAAGCAGGTGTGAATTTCAGCTTTTTTTGTGAAACAGTGAAAATTAAAGACACAAAAAACTCTGAATATGTAATTTACACTAAAACCTTTAGTACTTCATATGTTTTGTGTTCGTCTAAAGAATTATTCTATGATTGAAAGAAGATTAATAGATTGAATAAACCAGTGGATATCTATCTGGATAATTTGACCTCTGCTAACCAGGTACCAAATATAATATCCAGCTCACTTACACTTCCATGTGCTCCTTGATGCCAAGGCCAGTTATAGATTGGAATGGTTGCCATTTGTTTGCACCAACTATAATATGCCTATATTGGGAGTTAGGCCCACTCTGGGGATGTATAGATGTAGGGATCTAAATATTCCCATCTCTCTTTGTATTTAGAGCCAAGTGATAATTGATATGAGTTTGTACAAAGTATATCAACAGGCAGTAAAACACTGAAACATTAGACAGGACAAAGATTATGGAAGTTCTAACATGGATCTTCTATCTAATAGTCTAGCTTGCTCTCGTTGGTGAGGTGGTCTGGTCATGCCATTTGTTTTTAACCCAAATGTGAACAATGAAGCAACCTTGCTTTGGCACAGCATTACACTATATCGATGTAAGTCTTATGTTTTGGACTGCAATCTAACACAGTTTTTATGTGATTTGAAATGATGGAATAACAGTGGGCCTCTACCATATACAGTATGTAACACTATGAATTACTATAAGGTATTATGTCCATTCATTGATATTCCCCATACATCTGAAGAAACAGACTTGTTCTGAGAAATATGTCAATAAAAGTACCACCCTCCTACTATGCTTTGATCATCAGCATATTTTGGAAGAAATAAGTATTGCTCTCCTCAGAATATATCAGTTGGATAGACTAGAGGAGGGATAAAGGGTAGTACTTTTTTGGGTGTGTATTTACTTGAATATTGTAAAACACAATAGGAGCATCACTGCTTTTACCTTCTTTTGTAACTGTAAAATTGATTTTATATTGGACTATGATATTTTGTGACACCCTTTTACTGTTGCCGCCATACAGCGGTAGCAGCAGGGAGTTCACACACACTGAAAGAAAACACACAGAGGGGCAAACGCCTAGCGCATTATCCAAGATTTATTGAGAGAAATCTATAAAACCAATTGTATACTCACAAATGAATGACAGAAGGAAATATAGCATGTAAGTCATCCAACGTAGTAGCAGAAATCTCGACTTGGGGTGATGTCGGCACTCTGACGCTTTTTGTGGACGTGTCCCCTTCCTCAGAGTTAAAGCAGACAACTGCTCATGTCCTGATATGTGTGTAGTGGGCACTACATGACAACTCGAGGCCCCTCTCCTCAATGTGGGGCCAATAGGATGGAAGGACCTGATCACATAAAAAAGGGCGAAGGAAAGAGGTTTAAACTCCGCCAAGCCCTCTATGCTCCAAAAAAGCTTCAAATCCAAAGACAAACAAGAAATGTGCAAAAAACATACAAAAATATATGTATATGTAAAAGATATATGTGTATATACATGTACTGTAATATACAACATTGGGCCGCACACCTAGGAACAAACAATGCCAAACAAAGACAAATTTTCATAAAAAGTATATGGGAAGGCTTACCTCTCTGTTCCTAATTTTTAGCAGGACACTCACCAGAAAAAGTGTAGTATTCTGAGGGGCTGATGGATCCTCTTTATACATACATGGCCGAAAACAAATATGGATGCTGGAACGCATGCCCAGTCAATATGCGTTCCACAAAACTGGAAGGCACCTGGCAGAGGTGCGCCGCGATTACGTCATATCTGGGAGACAATGGAAGTGATTTGGGCGAGTCCCGCAATGCAATATGAAACCACCAATGTCGGGGACACTCACCCTGCAGTGCACACTCCCTAAGGGAAGGGGGAGCGTGGCCAACCTGGCCACATAAAATAAATGTATAGCCATAAAAGCTAAAATTGATGGATGGTTGTAAATAAATAAAACAAGTAAAAAAAAAGTTTCATGTGTACAAAGGCGCACAGGGTTTTGGTGGACAGTATACAGTTGCAAGAAAAAGTATGTGAACCCCTTGGGATTACTTGGAGTTTTGCATGAATTGGGCATAAAATGTGCTCTGAACGTCATCTAAGTCACAATAGAAGAACAAAGTCTGCTGAACATAATACTACACAAACATTAGATGTTGCCATGGTTTAATTGCACATAACATGTAAACATTCACAGTACAGGGAGGAAAAAGTATGTGAGGCCCTAGCTTAATGACTTCTCCCAGAGCTAATTGGAGCCAGGAGTGAGCCAACCTTGACTCCAATCAGTGTGATGATATTGGATGTGTTGCTGACAGTTGTCCTGCCCTTAAAAAACACACCTGTTTTGGGTTTACTGGTTTCAAGAAGCACTGTCTGATGTAAACCATGCCTCGCAGAAAAGAGCTCTCAGAAGACCTACGATTAAGAATTGTTGACTTGCATGAAGCTGGAAAGGGTTACAAAAGTATCTCCAAAAGCCTTGATGTTCATGTGTTCACGGTAAGACAGACTGTCTACAAATGGAGAAAGTTTAGCACTGTTGCTACTCTCCCTAGGCGTGGCTGTCCTGTAAAAATGACTGCAAGAGCACAGCGCAGAATGCTGCATGAGGTAAAGAAGAATCCCAGAGTGTCAGCTAAAGACCTACAGAAATCTCTGGCACATGCTAACATTTTTGTTGACACATCTACAATAAGGAAAACATTAAACAAGAATAGAGTACATGGGAGGACACCACGGAGGAAACCATTGCTGTCCAAAAAAGAATATTGCAGCACGTTTGAAGTTTGCAAAAGAGCACCTGGATGTTCCACAGCACTACTGGCAATATATACTGTGGACAGATGAAACCAAGATTGAGTTGTTTGGGAAGAACACACAACACTATGTGTGGAGAAAAAAAGGCACAGCACACCAACATCAAAACTTCATCCCCACTGTAAAACATGGCGGAGGGAGCATCATGGTTTGGGGCTGCTTTGCTGCCTCAGGGCCTGGACGGATTGGTGTCATTGATGGGAAAATGAATTCCAGAGTTTATCAAGACATTTTGCAGGAAAACGTACGACCATCTGTCCGCCAACTGAAGCTCCGCAGAGGATGGGTGATGCAACAGGACAATGACCCAAAGCATACAAGTATTTCAACAAAACAATGGCTGCAACAGCACAGAATACGCCTTCTGGAGTGGCCCAGTCAGAGTCCTGACCTCAACCCGATTGAAATGCTGTGGCATGACCTTAGGAGAGCGATTCACACCAGACATCCCAAGAATATTGCTACACTGAAACAGTTTTGTGAAGAGGAGTGGTCCAAAATTACTCCAGATCATTGTGTAGGTCTGATCTGCAACTACAGGAAACGTTTGGTTGAGGTTTTTGCTGCCAAAGGAGGATCAACCAGTTACTAAGTCCAAAGGTTCACATACTTTTTCCTCCCTGCACTGTGAATGTTTACATGTTATGTGCAATTAAACCATGGCAACATCTAATGTTTGTGTAGTATTATGTTCAGCAGACTTTGTTCTTCTATTGTTGTGACGTTCATAGCACATTTTATGCCCAATTCATGCAAAACTCCAAGTAATCCCAAGGGGTTCACATACTTTTTCTTGCAACTGTATGTAAAAAAAAAGAAAAAAGGGGGGAAAAAAGGAGGGGGACCCACTACACACATAGATGGCACAGAACAACGAAAAGTACATGTATCAATAAATAAATGAAAAAAAAATATGTTATCAAACAAACTATTAATATGATTTATATGAAAACCAGTAAAAAGAAAATTGATAAAAGCATAAATGAAAAATTCTTGAGATCATGTACAGTATATGTATATACATACACGAACACAAATGTATAATAATAATAAGTATATATCTGAATAATGTGACCTATTTTGCCTCAAGCAAGAAGATGAAGAGATAAAATAACTAAAAACAAAAAAGCAGATTAATCCTTGGGAACATACTGTTCACTTGTCAAAGTGAAGTGTACTGTTACAAACAGAAAAGAAGGAAAACTATTACAAACAGAAAAAAATATATTGGAACGGGGGCCTCAGTGTATTAAAACTTTGATGTCTAACCCCTCATTGAGCCCTCTCTGTAATTAATGTACAGTCCACAAGCCGACTGTAGACTTTCGAATGAAAGTGTTCTGGTGGCTGTATAGCCAACAGATCGCTTTCTGGGACCCTCCAGTGTGACCCATGCCTCCTGGGCTCCACTGTCTCTGTCCCAACTGCAGGCCTGTGAACTGCATGGTGGGTGTCACTGGGAGGAAGGGAGGGAGAGCAGTGAACATGTATCGCTGATCTCCCCTAACTGGGATGAACCCGGAAGCAATGTGTAAAACATCAATTCTGGATTTTGTTGTCACTTTCCCTGCCCCTTGTGGCCAGGGAAGACGCTACTGGCAGGTGAGGTCTAAAAGACCCCTGATTTCTCATAAAAGAAAGCCTGTCAAAAATACTACATCACATAGGGGAATTTATATGTCTTCTATGGCATATAAACTAGTAGTGAAACAAATAAAATGCCAAAATGTAAAGTAACAACCAAACACTTAAAAACCTCCCATTTTTTATTTCAGCCTGCTCCACACCCACATAAATGTAAACACACATGCTAGGGGCGCCTACATATGAAAACATTGCTTGTGGTTCTCAAGCAGAGTGGGAGCAATAATTCTCGGCCCCAGGGGCGGACTGACAACTCATGGGGCCCTGGGCAATAGGAAATCATGGGGTCCCTGTGCCCTTGACCACACTCAAACAACACCTAAAAAAGCCTATGAAAGGTACCAGGGGCATCTCATGGGGCCCCCTACTGACCCCGGACCCTCGGGCAGTGCCCCAGCACCTAAATGGTCAGTCCATCCCTGCTCGGCCCATTATTCATAGTTGACTGTAAACTAAATCTGCTCTGGATTTTAAATCATTGCTTATTGAAATTTAGGCTACCTAAATTCATTGTCATTTTGCGGGCATGCACAAACTTGACATGTCAAATATCTATTCAAGCAGAACAACCTCCTCTTTTATGTTTTACCCTAAAATGAAGTAATATATTGCATTGGGTACCCTAAAATAAACTTTAGTTTATTTTTTAACTGAAATGCTATGATTGATAAATTGCACAAATATTGTGTGACATGAAAAATTGAACTATGACTGTTTTATTCAACAGGGTGTCTGATTTCAGAAAATATATAATGTTTGGGGGTTTTATCTAATCCTCAGGCCTAAAATGATTTTTTAAAATGTGTGCGAAAAACAAAAAAATGGCTCTGACAGTTAAAGGGTAAAGCCCCCTCACAGTGTGATGGTACTTAAATATTTTGATAGAGGGACGTGGTGATACTAATTTGTAGGGGCCTTATTATTCTGTTATTCTAAAAGTGATGCCCCCAAAATTATTGTTTGACCACAATCACCCCTACAAAAGATGTTACTGAATGCATGATATGTCAAATAAATTAAAAAGAATATGAATGCACCCCAGAGTGGCCCAAAAAACTCCTGACCTTTTTTAATGTAATATTATATATGTCATGGTCACCTAGGAGAGGGCACAGCCATTATATATCCTTGATATATCCTTGTTTTGCTATAGCTATTTTAGTGACTTTTTGTAGCAAAAATATGAAATAACATTTCTAGACCATGTATTGTTTAGAAGCTATGCTCCCCCAATTCATAGCTAATGAACCTGTTGAACTGGTTCATGAAGCTCAGAACAGGAAATGATGCTACAGGAAAGTAGGGGTAGAGCAAAAAGGACTTGAACAATGTGCTGAATTCAATGGAGCAAGACTGCTGGTGTTGGAGGAATCAAGAAGCTTTGTAGAACTCGGAAAAGCTAGAGGCAGTCTGGAGGATCCTGGAAGAAGACACCATTTCCAGGAAGAACCGAGTTAACCGTTTCAATACCGTGCAATTTTACACCTTCCTGCCCAGGCCATTTTTCAGGTTTCAGCGCTCTCACACTTTGAATGACAATTGTGCGGTCATACAACACTGTACCCAAACTAAAATTTTATCATTTTCTTCACACAACTAGAGCTTTCTTTTGGTGGTATTTAATCACCGCTGGGGTTTTTATTTTTTGCTAAATTAACAAAAAAAGACCAAAAATTTTGAAAAAAAACACATTTTTCTTTGTTTCTGTTATAAAAGTTTACAAATAAATAATTGTTCTTCATAAATTTAGGCCGAGATGTATTCTGCTACATGTCTTTGGTGAAAATAACCCAAATTAGGATGTATTTTTTAGTTTGTAGGAAAGTTATAGAGTTCACAAACTATGGTATAGATCTGAATATTGATCAATCCTGAAGTACTGACAGCCAATCTAATTTCTTGAGGTCCAAGAATGTCAGAATAGTACAGATATCCCCAAATAACCCCTTTTTGCAAAGTAGACAGTCCAACGTACTTCATAAGAGGCATGGCGAGTTTTTTGAAGTTGTATTTTTTTGTCATAATTTTTCGGAAAATTAAAAAATTAAAAAACTTATTTTCACTATTTTTTTTTTTACATAATGTCACCAGTGCAGTACAGCATCATCATATAACTGGCATGGCAGTGAACAGGGACACTGACTGGTGACAGTATGAAAAAAAAATATATATATATATTTTTTTATTTTTTTATTATATTTAATTTTTTATTACATTTGTTTTTATTTTTTTAAGATTTTTTTTTCATATTTTACTATGACCAAAGTAGTACAATGTTACCATAGTAACATTGCACTACTTTGGGGAAGTGATCAGTATTTTTTTTTTTACACAATTTGCTTATAGCAAAGAATTACTATAAGCAAATCTATTCATTCAGCTTTTTTTTTTTTTTTTTTTTGTGCTTAGCTGTGATTTGGTCACAGCTAATCAGATGACATGTGCATGTGATTAGCTGTGACCATTCACAGCTAGGTACTAGTATACAATGGATGGCATCATGAATGAAGCCATCCATTGTATACAACTGTCATGTGACCTGCTGTGATTGGTCACAGCAGGTCACATGGTACCAGCAACGGGAGCTGGTACTCGGATCTGTCATCGGCCGTGTCCGAGGTGAACGGCCGGTGACAGATCGCACTGCTGCGCTGCTCTGCATTAGCGCAAACGGCGCATGTGCGTGAGCACGCCAAATGGCGTGCACCCGGAATGGAGAGACACTTCTGAAGCCGCCAAACGGCCATTGGCCGGGCGGCTAATGGTTAAGTAACTGTTTAGTGCAGTCTTTCTATACCTTTTCAACACAGGGGAACCCTTGAAATAACTTTCTGGTCTCAGGGAACCACTGCTACAAATGCCTATATCTACAACTCATACATTAGTGTGATGGTTAGTGGGAAGAATGTTCCTTCCAAATGTGGCTATTGGGAAGAATTATCCCCTTACAGGTAGCTAAAAGGATCAATGGTGCCAGTGAGAACTTATCTGAGAGGCTGAAATTTCTCACAGCTCAAGGGACCCATAGCAACCTCTGGAGAAACTCTAGGGTTCCCTGGAACCCTGGTTGAGAAACCCTGGTTTTAGTGTATGTCTGTCACATACATTGCACATGCTTGTTTGCTAGGAAGGATAGATAGCTTGTGCATGTCGTAGGCATATTTTGTGTGTGCTCTATGTATATCTGCCAGTCTTGTATTGTATTCTTATAATTGTAATAGTTTGTATGTACAGCATTTTAGTGCTTCTGGCCACAGCATTGATCTGTCAATATAGCCTGCAAAAGATGCTGTGCGCAAACAGACTTTTCTAGGAGCTGGTACTTGCATATACTTAGGCGCGCCCACCATTCTTTCCCCATGTTCAGTTATTTTAATGGAAAAACTGTAATCTACACCAAAAAACATTTTATTATATTGCAGCTTACCAATCCTTATATCTACTGGTTGCATTCGTTTTCCTTTTTTAGGCTTTTTTCCTTTTATTTTACATAGTGATCAGGCCTGTCTTAGGGTGGCTATGCTTCATTGGAGGAGCAATGGAGACACCTTTAGACAGCAACATTGTCACCCTGTGGACAGGGTAGTGTTGAGCTGGCCATAGATGGATCGACATTTGGCTGGTTCAACAGGGAACAGTTGAATTTTGATCCATATGTGTCCGTCTCTGCTCAACAGAAGATCATTAGCAGAAAATGTGTGCCCAATTGGTTGCAGCCCATGATCAGTATATTCTGAGAGCACCAAGTCGTACTGTCAGAATATGATGTCCCAGTGGGGGATAGAGGAATCTGTTCATTTTTTTTTTTTACACTCAGCTAGTCATCTATGGCCAGCTTTAGATACACCAACAAATAAAATAGACTTGACTAACAAATTAAAGCTGAACTCCAGCTAACACTTTTTAAGCAGGTATGGCAACTTTTTTTTTTCCTTTTGGGATAAAGGTTTTACATACAGTAAATGAATAAAAGCTGACCATTGTAACCTGTCAATGGTAAATAGTTTGTCTCAACCCTCTGACACTTTGCTAGACAGCTTGGTTGTTGAAAAAAAGCAGACTTACTGGCTGAATCACCAAGTGAAATAAAGAAAAAAAAGAAAACTAATGCAGCCACCAAACCTAAAATTGGTTATAAATGTTTGCTTTCAGGTTTAGATAGTATTTAAGGAAACATTTCATACATTATGAAAGATTTTAACTGGGATGTGTAGACTTTTTATATCCACTGTATATACAGTACATGATTTTGTATTTCCGGGTAGGGGGCTATGGCTCCTGTATATGTCAATCACCAGGTCCTGGCCAGCGATTCATGGCCGGAACTCGGTGATCAGTGGAGCAGATGACAGGAGAGAGATCTGTGAGTGTAAACAACACAGATCTTTCTGCTATCAGCGAGGATGTGCTGGTTTTTATCTCTCTGTAAAGCAGGGAGGTAACAACCAGCACATCCCCTTGTACACAGTGTAATCACTCCCTAACACACAGTTAACCCTTTGATCGCCCCATATATTAACCCCTTCCTGTTCAGTGCCATTAGTACAGTGTCAGTGCTTTTTATTAGCAGTAATCATTGTATTAGTGTCACTGGAGATGTCAATGGCAGTTAGTCAGTTCCCACCCATTGTCAGCTAGTATCAGAATGCCTACTGTACTATCGCAGTATAAGTCGCTGATTGCCACCATTACTAGTATTAAAAAAAATTCCAGTATGTATACTGTATATTGCCATTTGAAGACACTATACCATTCCCGCAAACAAATTAATATACGCTTATTGGGATTTTTTTTTACCAAAGACATGTGGCAGAATACATTTTGGCCTACATTTATGAAGAAATTCTATTTTTTTAATTTTTTTACTGGATATGATTTATAGCAAAAAGTAAAAGATATTGTTTTTTTTAAATTTTCAGTCTTTTTTCATTTATAGTGCAAAAAATAAAAAAAAATTGATTTTAAAATACCACCAAAAGAAAGCTCTATTTGTGTGAAAAAATTCTATAAATTTAATTTGTGTATAGTGTTGCATGACTGCGGAATTGGCAGGTTAAGTAGTGCAGATCTGTATAGCAAAAAATGGCCTGGTCATGAAGGGTGGTAAATCTTACAGAGGGCAAGTGGTTACATTTCTTAAATATTCACATTCACATAGCTTACCTTGCTCTTTTTCAGATCTTCCAGGTAGGAACAATTCTACTTAGTTCTCCTTGATATGAGGGGGCTGGGAATCTGTGTTTAATTTAATAATTAACTTGATCTTTTAGGTATTCTGTGTGACATCCCCACCCTGCTTCTCCACATTGTGCAATCAGAGAACACTATGGGGTTTATTTACTAAAGCTGGAGAGTCCAAAATCAGACTACCTTCTGCATAGAAACCAATCAGCTTCTAACCTCAGCTTGTTCAATGAAGCTTTGGCAATGAAACCTGGAAGCTGATTGGTTTCTATGCAGAAGGGAGTCTGATTGTGCACTCTCCAGCTTTAGTAAATAAACCCCTATGTGTTCATTGAGAAAATCCAAAGTTTTCTCTGAATAGTGTGTGTGCTGAGCAGCTGAACTGCTGTGTGATCTTCTCCAGAATGGAACGGGGAAGCCACTTGGCACAGGATCTGAAAATTAGTGGAGATCACTGGAGTAGCAGTGTCTACTACAGTGATTTCCAGCTTTCAGTGGGATCCCAAAGGTATGGTATGTACATAGAAGAGTGAAAACAGAAAAAACGCCAAGTGGTCCATTAAGTCTGCCTCTTTTTTGGGGCTTTTTTTTTTTACTTTTTTGTCTGAGTATAGATGTATGTCTGTCCCAAGCATGTTTGAATGCACCTACTGCTGAATGACTGACTACCTCTGCTGGAAGTCTATTCCAAGTATCAATTACTCTTGCAGTAAAAAAAATACTTTCTAAAATTAGTTTTGAACTTTCCTCCTGCATCTTTGAGGTCTTGATCTTGGATTCATATTGAAAATCCTGCCCTACTTAACCTTATTCACCCCCTTGATGCATTTAACAGTTTCAGTCATGTCTGCCTTCTTTCCTCCAGACTGTACATATTAAGTTCCTGAAGTCTCTCCTGATGTGTTTTATGCCTCAGACCTTTCATTGTTTATATTGTCTGCTTCTGGACTTGTTCTATCTTATCAACAATCTTTTTGCAAGTGAGGTCTCCAGAATGGTACACAGTATTCTAAATGAAGTCTCTCTACAGATCTATTTAGGGCAATCAGGACCTCCTTCCTCCTGCTGGTGACCCCTCTAGTGATGCATCCTAGAATTCTATTCTCTTTTCCCCATTGCCTGGTCACATTGTTTTCTCATTTTGCAATCATATGAAATAAGTACTCCCAAATCTTTCTCCTCTGTAGTGCTGGCCAACGCTGTAGGTAAAGTTGATTCAGGGAATATCCGATTGCCTCTCGGGGGATCAGGAAGGAGTTTTTTTTCCCTGCAGGAGCAAATTGGATCATGCTTTGCTGGGTTTTTTTGTCTTCCTCTAGATCAGCGGTTCTCAACCTGGGGGTCGCGACCCCTTTGGGGGTCGAACGACCATTTCCCAGGGGTCGCCTAAGACCATCGGAAAACACATATTTCCGATGGTCTTAGGAACCGAGACACTGCTGCAGTCTCCGGCGATGTGTGGGCGGGATGATACGCTGCTGTCACCTGGCCACACCTCCGGGATCGCTCAGCAGTTCCGCCTCCTCGCCGCTGATTGGCCACCGGAACTGTAGCTCAGGAGAGGCACACAGGTGGCCAATCACCGGCGAGGAGGTGGAGCTTGGAGAGGAGGAGCCGAGCGGCAGCGCGCGTACATCAAAGAAGACCGAGGGAGCTGCCGGAGCGAGTGAAGAGGAGAGCGGCCAGAGAAGGAAGACAGCTGACAGGTAAGTGAGAGAGCGAGCCCAGGCTGGAGCAGGGGTCAGCAAAGTAAGTATCATTGGTGTCAGTGGGAGGAATAGTGCCCCATCATTTGTGTCACTAATACCAACGATGGGGCACTATTCCTCCCCCCACTGACACCAACGATGGGGCACTATTCCTCCCCCCACTGACACCAACGATGGGGCACTATTCCTCCCCCCACTGACACCAACGATGGGGCACTATTCCTCCCCCCACTGACACCAACGATGGGGCACTATTCCTCCCCCCACTGACACCAACGATGGGGCACTATTCCTCCCCCCACTGACACCAACGATGGGGCACTATTCCTCCCCCAACTGACACCAACGATGGGGCACTATTCCTCCCCCCACTGACACCAACGATGTGGCACTATTCCTCCCCCCACTGACACCAACGATGTGGCACTATTCCTCCCCCCACTGACACCAACGATGTGGCACTATTCCTCCCCCCACTGACATCAACGATGTGGCACTATTCCTCCCCCCACTGACACCAACGATGGGGCACTATTCCTCCCCCCACTGACACCAACGATGGGGCACTATTCCTCCCCCCACTGACACCAACGATGGGGCACTATTCCTCCCCCCACTGACACCAACGATGGGGCACTATTCCTCCCCCCACTGACACCAACGATGGGGCACTATTCCTCCCCCCACTGACACCAACGATGGGGCACTATTCCTCCCCCCACTGACACCAACGATGGGGCACTATTCCTCCCCCCACTGACACCAACGATGGGGCACTATTCCTCCCCCCACTGACACCAACGATGTGGCACTATTCCTCCCCCCACTGACACCAACGATGGGGCACTATTCCTCCCCCCACTGACACCAACGATGGGGCACTATTCCTCCCCCCACTGACACCAACAATGGGGCACTATTCCTCCCCCCACTGACACCAACGATGGGGCACTATTCCTCCCCCCACTGACACCAACGATGGGGCACTATTCCTCCCCCCACTGACACCAACGATGGGGCACTATTTCCCCCCCCCCCGACCCCAATGATGGGGCACTATTCTCCCCTCCACCACACTGACATCAATGATGGGGCACTATTCCTCCCACTGACACCAATGATGGGGCACTATTCCTCCCACTGACACCAATGATGTGGCACTATTCCTCCCACTGACACCAGTGATGGGGCACTACTCCCACTGACACCAGTGATGGGGCACTACTCCCCCCACTGACACCAATGATGGGGCACTACTCCCCCCACTGACACCAATGATGGGGCACTACTCCCCCCACTGACACCAATGATGGGGCACTATTCCTCCCACTGACACCAATGATGTGGCACTATTCCTCCCACTGACACCAGTGATGGAGCACTACTCCCCCCACTGACACCAGTGATGGGGCACTACTCCCCCCACTGACACCAGTGATGGAGCACTACTCCCCCCACTGACACCAACAATGGGGCACTATTCCTCCCCCCACTGACACCAACGATGGGGCACTATTCCTCCCCCCACTGACACCAACGATGGGGCACTATTCCTCCCCCCACTGACACCAACGATGGGGCACTATTCCTCCCCCCACTGACACCAACGATGGGGCACTATTCCTCCCCCAACTGACACCAACGATGGGGCACTATTCCTCCCCCAACTGACACCAACGATGGGGCACTATTCCTCCCCCCACTGACACCAACGATGTGGCACTATTCCTCCCCCCACTGACACCAACGATGTGGCACTATTCCTCCCCCCACTGACACCAACGATGTGGCACTATTCCTCCCCCCACTGACACCAACGATGGGGCACTATTCCTCCCCCCACTGACACCAACGATGGGGCACTATTCCTCCCCCCACTGACACCAACGATGGGGCACTATTCCTCCCCCCACTGACACCAACGATGGGGCACTATTCCTCCCCCCACTGACACCAACGATGGGGCACTATTCCTCCCCCCACTGACACCAACGATGGGGCACTATTTCCCCCCCCCTGACACCAATGATGGGGCACTATTCCTCCCACTGACACCAATGATGTGGCACTATTCCTCCCACTGACACCAGTGATGGGGCACTACTCCCACTGACACCAATGATGTGGCACTATTCCTCCCACTGACACCAGTGATGGAGCACTACTCCCCCCACTGACACCAGTGATGGGGCACTACTCCCCCCACTGACACCAGTGATGGAGCACTACTCCTCCCACTGACACCAATGATGGGGCACTACTCCCCCCACTGACACCAATGATGGGGCACTACTCCTCCCACTCACACCAATGATGGGGCACTACTCCTCCCACTGACACCAATGATGGGGCACTATTCCTCCCACTGACACCAATGATGGGGCACTATTCCTCCCACTGACACCAATGATGTGGCACTACTCCTCCCACTGACACCAGTGATGGAGCACTACTCCTCCCACTGACACCAGTGATGGGGCACTACTCCCCCCACTGACACCAGTGATGGAGCACTACTCCCCCCACTGACACCAGTGATGGGGCACTACTCCCCCCACTGACACCAATGTTGGGGCACTACTCCTCCCACTGACACCAATGATGGGGCACTATTCCTCCCACTGACACCAACGATGGGGCACTATTCCTCCCACTGACTCCAACGATGGGGCACTATTCTCCCCTCCACCACACTGACATCAATGATGGGGCACTATTCCTCCCACTGACACCAATGATGGGGCACTATTCCTCCCACTGACACCAATGATGTGGCACTATTCCTCCCACTGACACCAGTGATGGGGCACTACTCCCACTGACACCAGTGATGGGGCACTACTCCCCCCACTGACACCAGTGATGGGGCACTATTCCTCCCACTGACACCAATGATGGGGCACTACTCCCCCCACTGACACCAATGATGGGGCACTACTCCCCCCACTGACACCAATGATGGGGCACTATTCCTCCCACTGACACCAATGATGTGGCACTATTCCTCCCACTGACACCAGTGATGGAGCACTACTCCCCCCACTGACACCAGTGATGGGGCACTACTCCCCCCACTGACACCAGTGATGGAGCACTACTCCCCCCACTGACACCAACAATGGGGCACTATTCCTCCCCCCACTGACACCAACGATGGGGCACTATTCCTCCCCCCACTGACACCAACGATGGGGCACTATTCCTCCCCCCACTGACACCAACGATGGGGCACTATTCCTCCCCCCACTGACACCAACGATGGGGCACTATTCCTCCCCCAACTGACACCAACGATGGGGCACTATTCCTCCCCCAACTGACACCAACGATGGGGCACTATTCCTCCCCCCACTGACACCAACGATGTGGCACTATTCCTCCCCCCACTGACACCAACGATGTGGCACTATTCCTCCCCCCACTGACACCAACGATGTGGCACTATTCCTCCCCCCACTGACACCAACGATGGGGCACTATTCCTCCCCCCACTGACACCAACGATGGGGCACTATTCCTCCCCCCACTGACACCAACGATGGGGCACTATTCCTCCCCCCACTGACACCAACGATGGGGCACTATTCCTCCACCCACTGACACCAACGATGGGGCACTATTCCTCCCCCCACTGACACCAACGATGGGGCACTATTTCCCCCCCCCTGACACCAATGATGGGGCACTATTCCTCCCACTGACACCAATGATGTGGCACTATTCCTCCCACTGACACCAGTGATAGGGCACTACTCCCACTGACACCAATGATGTGGCACTATTCCTCCCACTGACACCAGTGATGGAGCACTACTCCCCCCACTGACACCAGTGATGGGGCACTACTCCCCCCACTGACACCAGTGATGGAGCACTACTCCTCCCACTGACACCAATGATGGGGCACTACTCCCCCCACTGACACCAATGATGGGGCACTACTCCTCCCACTCACACCAATGATGGGGCACTACTCCTCCCACTGACACCAATGATGGGGCACTATTCCTCCCACTGACACCAATGATGGGGCACTATTCCTCCCACTGACACCAATGATGTGGCACTACTCCTCCCACTGACACCAGTGATGGAGCACTACTCCTCCCACTGACACCAGTGATGGGGCACTACTCCCCCCACTGACACCAGTGATGGAGCACTACTCCCCCCACTGACACCAGTGATGGGGCACTACTCCCCCCACTGACACCAATGTTGGGGCACTACTCCTCCCACTGACACCAATGATGGGGCACTATTCCTCCCACTGACACCAACGATGGGGCACTATTCCTCCCACTGACTCCAACGATGGGGCACTATTCCTCCCACTGACACCAACGATGGGGCACTATTCCTCCCACTGATACCAACGATGGGGCACTATTCCTCCCACTGACACCAACGATGGGGCACTATTCCTCCCACTGACACCAACGATGGGGCACTATTCCTCCCACTGACACCAACGATGGGGCACTATTCCTCCCACTGACACCAACGATGGGGCACTATTCCTCCCACTGACACCAACGATGGGGCACTATTCCTCCCACTGACACCAACGATGGGGCACTATTCCTCCCACTGACACCAACGATGGGGCACTATTCCTCCCACTGACACCAACGATGGGGCACTATTCCTCCCACTGACACCAACGATGGGGCACTATTCCTCCCACTGACACCAACGATGGGGCACTATTCCTCCCACTGACACCAACGATGGGGCACTATTCCTCCCACTGACACCAACGATGGGGCACTATTCCTCCCACTGACACCAGTGATGGGGCACTATTCATCCCACTGACATCAGTGATGGGGCACTATTCCTCCCACTGATACCAACGATGGGGCACTATTCCTCCCACTGATACCAACGATGGGGCACTATTCCTCCCACTGATACCAACAATGGGGCACTATTCATCCCACTGACATCAGTGATGGGGCACTACTCCTTCCACTGACATCAATGACATGGCACTACTCCTCCCACTGCAAAATTACAGTTATGAAGTAGCAATGAAAATAATTTTATGGTTGGGGGTCACCACAACATGAGGAACTGTATTAAGGGGTCGCGGCATTAGAAAGGTTGAGAACCACTGCTCTAGATCAACTGTGAGTATAGGATTATAACTTCTTTTTTTTTAATGGTTGAACTGGATGGACTTTTGTCTTTTTTTCAGCCAGACTAACTATGTAACTATGTACCAATATTATACTATTTCCCTAGGTGCATTTTTTTAATTTAGAAATACTAAACTGCAGTTTACACTGCTTTGACCAATCTTCCAGCAATGCCAAATCATATTCCATATTACAGACAGCTCAAAGGATATCAACCCCTTTGCACACCTTTGTGTCATCAGCAAAAAGACATACCTTACCCAACAAATCTTTAGTTATATCACTTACAAATAGATTATAGAACAGGGCCTAGTACAGAGGCTTGTGATACACCACTAGTGACTGGTCTCCGAATGAATCGCATTTACAACCTGAAACTGGTATTTATCCTTTAGCCAACTACATATCCACTGCTCCACCCAAGGGTTAAGCTTGTACAACTTTTATATTGGATCATTATTTGGAACTGTATCAAATGGTTTAACCGGTTCCCCACCACCCTATAGCAGAACTACTGCTACAGGGCGCCAGGGCTGCTGAAAATCATGTATATACTGTATACGTGATTTTGCATGTCCAGGTAGTGGGAGCGCACTGCCCT
Organism: Staurois parvus; assembly: GCF_062004578.1. Taxonomy (NCBI): domain Eukaryota; kingdom Metazoa; phylum Chordata; class Amphibia; order Anura; family Ranidae; genus Staurois; species Staurois parvus. The sequence continues at coordinate 1,323,211 of NW_028318332.1, forward strand.
ACCTGGTCCACCACTGGCAGCTACAGCTGTCAATCACTGGGCCGGAGATTCCCCGCTGGCACCCAGCGATCGCAAAGGAACAGTGAAAGGGTAGAGGTCTGTGTGTAAACAACACAGATCTCTCCCCGGTCAGCACAAACAGGCTGCTTTGTATTGCTCTGCACAGCACAGCAGAGCAATACAAAGCAGCTTATCTACATGGTAAAACACACACAGCACACTATGTAAAACACACACAGCACACAGTTAACCCTTTGATCGCTCCAGATGTTAACCCCTTCCTGCCCAGGTGTCATTAGTACAGCGTCAGTGCTTTTTATTAGCACTGATCACGGTATCAGTGTCATTGGGATGTCAATGGGTGTTAGCCAGTTCCCACCCAGTGTCAGAATGCCGCCACAGTCCTGCAGTCCTGTTATAAGTCGCTGACCACCACCATTACTAGTCTAAAAAATTGTTTTTTTTTATAACAGTATATATACTACCATTTATAGACACTATAACTTTCACATAAACCAATTACTTACACGTACTGGAATTTTCTTTTAGCAAAGACATATAGCAGAATAAATTTTGGCCTAAATTTATGATGAAATTAGATTTTTTAAAAATTTTTTACTGGATACGTTTTATAGCAAAATGTCAAAAATATTGGTTTTTTTTTCAAAATTGTCGGTAATTTTTTTGTTTATAGCGCAAAAAAAAAAATGCAGAGTCAGTCAAATAACACCAAAAGAAAGCTCTATTTTTGTGAAAAAAGGACATACATTTAATTTGCATGACAATTAAAGTAACTCAGCACCGTATCGCAAAAAATAGTCTGGTCAGGAAGGGGGGTAAATCCTCTGGAGGGCAAGTGGTTAATACAAAACAAGATAGGCTATGTCCACAGCAACACATGGTCCAAAACATTAGTGATATAGTAAAAAAATGCAGTCAGATTAGTCTGGGATGATCTGCTCTCAGTAAAGCCATGCTGCTTTGGGCCTAGAAAATTGTTAGTTTTTTAAGTGATCAATGATCCTTTTTAGGAGTGATTCCATTACCTTGACTACAACCGATGTTAAACTCACTGGCCTTCTACCTTCCTACCCTTCTTATGGATAGGTACAATATTAGCTATCAGCTAGTCATGGGAGAACTTTTCCTTTCCTTTTAGAAGGTATTGATTCTTCAAATATTTAAAATGCACCTTTCCTGACAGTAGCACCAGCTAAATACCTAACTTCCTCTGTCACTTCCACATGATTTACTAAAGAAACACCTCTTAATTCAATTACCAAGAAGATGATTTCTCCTTTTAGCAGCCTTATCCATGCCACTTGCCTGGTTTGCAACATCGCATACTAAATTTACTTTTGGAAAAGCAATTTCTTTCTTCTTGAAGGAAGGAAGAAGGGTTGCCCTCCTCACAAACAGCTATGTTTGCAACGTTTGCATCTGTTTTAGTTCAGAAAGAACCCTATTATGCAGTGCAACACATACAGCTCTGGCCAAAAGAGAATGACACAAATATACATTTTTGTCAGATGTTACTGAAGTATAATTACAAGTATTTCATAAGTGTCAAATGCTTTTATTGACAATTACATGACGTTTATGCAAAAAGTCAATATTTGCAGTGTTGATCCATCTTTTTAAAGGCCTCTGCAATTCCTCCCTGGCATGCTGTCAGTCAACTTCTGAGTCACATTCTGAATGATAGCAGCCCATTCTTGCTTAATCAATGCTTGGAGTTTGTCAGAATTTGTGGGGTTTTTTTGTTCACCCGCCTCTTGAGGATTGACCACACGTTCCCAATGGGATTAAGGTCTGGGGAGTTTCCTGGCCATGGACCCAAAACTTTGATGTTTTGTTCCCCAAGCCACTTAGTTATCACTTTTGCCTTATGGCAAGGTGCTCCATCAGGCTGGAAAAGGCATTCTTCATCACCAAACTGTTTTTAGATCGTTGGGAGAAGTTGCTCTTGGAGGATGTTTTTGTACCATTCTTTATTCATGGCTGTGTTCTTAGGTAAAATTGTGAGTGAGCCCACTCCCTTGACTGAGAAGCAACCCCACACATGAATGGTCTCAGGATGCTTTACTGTTCGTATGACACAGGACTGATGGTAGTGATCACCTTTTCTTTTTCGGACAAGGTTTTTTCCGGATGCCCCAAACAATCAGAAAGGGGATTCATCAGAGAAAACGACTTTACCCTAGTCCTCAGCAGTCCAATCCCTGTATCTTTTTCAGAATATCAGTCTGTTCCTTGAGAGAAGTGGTCTTTTTTCTGTCCTTCTTGACACCAGGGCATCCTCCAAAAGTCTTCTCCTCACTGTGCTTGCCGATGCAATCACACCTGGTTGTTGCTATTCTTAGCAAGCTCTGCACTGGTGGTGCTCTGATCCCACAGCTAAATCAACTTTAGGAGATGGTCCTGGCACTTGCTGGACCTTCTTGGGTGCCCTGAAGACTCCTTTACAACAACTGAACCTCTCTCCTTGAAGTTCTTGATGATCTGATAAATGGTTGATTTAGGTGCAATCTTAGTAGCAGCAATATCCTTGCCTGTGAATCCCTTTTTGTGCAAAGCAATGATGACTGCACATGTTTCCTTGTAGGTAAACTAATATTTGATTCATTCTCAAAACTTTTGGCCAGGGCTGTAGTTACATTGGTCCAGTGTATGAGCTGCCTGTTTGGTTCTTTATATAACTGAAGAGTGTGCAAGAGGCTTTATTCACAAAGCATTATCACAAGGAGGAGGATTTCTAGTTTAGCCATGTCACTGTAATTTTCAAATCTCATTGGGTGCAGCTGAAAATAGATGCCACTTTTTACATTTTTAATTATAAAGATCCTTACCGTGGTGTGTTATCTTTGTGAACTGAGACTTCAGTGCTTTAAAATACAGTAGGGACTCTTTCAGAGGTTGGTCAAGGGAGTAGTAAAAACATGCTGTTGATCCACATTTTTACTGTTCACCTACAAGTGGACATGGAAGCAGTAGGCTTTGTGGCAGAGGCAGAGGCAGTGGCAAGTTTAACTCGTTATGATGATTTTGACGCGTGGCACTGCCTGTCAAACTCACCCATTCAAGTCAATGGGTCTGTGTTGTAACTAAAAGCCAAACAATTGGCTCTCATTGTGGTGATTCAAAGTGCCTGATTAGCTGGAAAAACAAAACATCCAAAAAAGAAGCATGCATTCAGGAGGTGTTAGGATTGCTTCCTGCATGGCTGGAAGCTGATGCTTTTATAAAAAGTGATACACACACCTGTGTGAAAGAGACCTGGACAGTGTTCATTTTGGTCAATAATTTGTAAGACTCTGTTATTCTATTTTTTTTTAAATCATTATTAGTTTTATTCCAGTATTTTACAGCTAATGGCCTTCTTTAGATATAATGATTGCAGTACATGGGTCAAACAAAATAAACGGGATGTCAGTTGAAAACACAAAAGCATCTAAAAGGTACTAAACATTATTAAATATACATATGCATAGAAGCAAATAAAAATCATTGATGGTACCAGCCCCGCAGGCCAAATAACTAGCTAACCTGGTCATAAGTAAGTATAAACAGCTTTTCACTTTGAATATTTAGAATTAAATTTTCTGTTTTGGTTGGTGTTTTCCATTAATTGATGATACAACAAATAGTATCAAGTTTTATGACTGAGGTTTCTCATGGAAAGGCAGATTTTTTCCTAAGAAAGATGGAAGAGGGAATAATGTTTTTGGAGTGCAATGTAATTTTTAAAAAAACACCCAGATAAACTAAGAAAACTGCTTTATACACAAGGTACCCAAGGGTCAAACCCCCTTGCAAACAAAAAGTTGGAAAATCTCCCTGTGTGCCTAGGAGTGGTGTTGTAGGCACTTGTTAAATGTTTCCAAATTTAGAACGTGTTGTTAGAGTTCTCTAGAAGACATCCTAAAGTTAAAGTGGTTCTCAAGGCAGAAGGTTTTTGCATAGAATGTATTAAGATAAAAAACTTTCAGGGTGCAGCTCCCCCCTCAGCCCCCTATTATATTTACCTGAGTCCCATCTTGATCAAGCAATGTGCATGAGAGCCACAGCTCTCTCGAGTCTTTCTCTCCTCACTGGATCACACAGCAGCTGGAGCCATTGGCTCCTGCTGCTGTCAGTCACAACCAGTGAGCCAATAAGGAGAGAGTGGAGGCAGGGCCGAGCCACGCTGTGTGTGAATGGACAATGTCCATTCACAGGAGCGTGGCTCAGGTGCGAGACTGCTTAAGTACCCTCATTGCAAGAGTCTTGCTATTGGGGGCACTTGACTGGAGGCAGGAGCCTAGACCACTGGCAGGAGAACCCAAAAAGAAAAAAAAATGCACAGAGCAGTAAGTATAACATGTAAGGTAATATGCTTAGATATCATCTAACTTCCTGGAAGTTAAATGCATCCTACTAGCTCCCCCCACTGTCCTCCTAGCCCTTTTAACCTAGAACTCAAGCAATATTTGGGTAAAAATGTATGACCTAATAGTGCATATAAAATATTTATCAGTAATGCTTAACTGGCAGCCTTCCAACAATAACTTAATGACCGTTATAACTGCAGTAACAATCAAAATCATTATTAATGGCATTTCTGCTGGTGTGTTTGACACAGTTAGTGCTCTTAGGTGGTTTCAGTACCACTAATGAAGGGCTCCATTGATGCTGTTGTGCTAACTTAAAACTCCACCAGTACATAAATGCAACCAAGAACAACCCCCTGCAACCGAACAAGCCACCAACGCCTACTGGCATATTACAGTTCAGTTAAATCTAAAATGCCCAGCTCTTTAGGAACTAAATAAATGTCAAAGGTGAGTATTATCCTGAAAGTCACTTCCCCAGACTCTTACCAGATTTTCTGACCCACATATACCAAGATAGGTCATATAAAGCTTTCAGCCTCCACTGTTCTTTTTTTCTTAATCATTCTATCTCTTCAATATCTCCACATTAGCCACAATATATCTTCATCCCATCACATGTATATCCTAAAAATGTATATAGTGCAGTACTTCCTAAATTACCATAAAAAGTAAGTACGTGACAACATGTGTGAATATCACCAGTGATACGTAACTTTTACCCCATCTGCTTATCTTCCTACCAAACATCCTCTTTAAAACGCATATCACTCCACTCAAAATCCACTCCCTGTATCCCAGACACTTCCTGTCATGTACCTGATAGGAGACTGAAATGAAAAAGTCGGCCTCTCTTGCATCTCCAGTCCAGGCCTCACTGGATGTGGAACAGAGGGTATCGAGGGACAGGAGTAACACAAGTGCCAGCAGATATTGATAGGAGAACTTGCAGCAGGTGATGCGATCTCAAGGAGACTGGTGAACCGACGGATCAGGAACAGTAGCTGTTTTCAGCAGTCTACTTAAAAACACATTTGAGGTTGATATATGGAAATGTGTAAGTATGCTAGCACACCTCCACCCAAATTGGGCGTTGTCACCGTAACCAAAATCAACTAAAGAAAAGCGAAGCAACCCAAAAGATGGGTACTATTGGTGGCAAATACTTTGAAGCTGGTGTAACGAAGAAACAATACTAAATTCAAAGTATATTAAAAAATTCTATATTTTATTACTAGTAAATGTTGGTTGAAACAACCACCAGAATGAAATCCAAGCAAAAACAGTCATAAATATCATAGTTGAAAAACATATCACCATGATTAGACAAATAAGGCAAGATAAACATACAATGACGAATGAATGTCCGGACACTTGTGTGAAGTCACGGATGGGTTCTATACAGCAGCTTCAGCCGCATGATAAGTATAAAAAATTTTATTGTAAAAAGTATTTCCCATGTGTGAGTCCTGGGTAACCTAGTGGACCAACTGTTGCTATTAAGCCTGAAGTGCACTATGGCGAATCAATAAATTGTCATGTCAAGATCTATGCTCAATATATGTAGCAGGGCCCTATTGGAGTCGGCATGTCAGTCCTTGAACAGAAGTTCATCCAGTCAGTTATATCCTTCTCCAAGACTGACAACTATTTTCATCACAACAGTTGTCTTTATATGAAGTATTGAAAAATGGGAGACTGTGAAAATCCTGTGCAAACACAAATGCTTTGATGTGTAAAGAGCAGAGTAAGCAAAAACATACATTATAACTTAGAATTAATTGGACCTAAATGGACCTCTGCTATACAAATAGTCAAATACATTATATGTGATAAACACTATTAAGCAATATATAGATTAATAGAGTCAGACTAACTGTCTAAGTATTGCTAGAATAAGGAAAAGTTTGGCTATGCATTACTACTACCATTGAATAAATAGTAAATGTGACTCTGTCCCTTAAACAGATTATGGGCAGTCTCTGATATACAGATACAGATATAAGGGACTACTTGTATACCGCCCGACATCCAGATGAAGCTACGCTACCTTTTAGTGAAACGCGTTGACATCACATGCAATATCACATGACGTCATCTTTCCATCTGGGAACCTTACGATGATGGCATCCCTAAGGAGTCGGTGATACACAGAGGAGACATGTGATATGTGTTCAAACCGATGAGAGCAGGGGTAAATTCTTTGCACACACCGGACTGACATCTGCGGAGCTTCACACTCAGAAAGCATCGTGAACTGCCACAAGAGTGGTAAACTATACGCCACCTCTACTGAAAAGTATAGAGGACTTACATGGACACATGACCATTTAGCTATTCCAGACATAATGGGGTTTAATTACTAAAGCTGGAGAGTCCAAAATCAGACTCCCTTCTGCATAGAAACCAATCAGCTTCCAGGTTTCATTGCCAAAGCTTCATTGAACAAGCTGAGGTTAGAAGCTGATTGGTTTCTATGCAGTAGGGAGTCTGATTTTGGACTCTCCAGCTTTAGTAAATAAACCCCAATAGGTCCAGGTTGGACCAAGATGAACTTAGAGCAAAAGGTCTTTTGTGATGTCCATAGCTGGCCGTATGTTTTTGCTGATGCTGCTCTTTACACATGAAAGCATTTGTGTTAATCATTGCACAGGATTTTCACAGTCTCCCTTTTTTGCAATACTTCATATAAAGACAACTATTGTGATGAAAATACTCATCAGTCTTAGAGACTGATATAACAGCTTACTGGACATACTTCTATTCAAAGACTGACATGCCGACTCCAATAGGGCCCTGCTACATATATTGAGCAAAGATCTTAAGTCATGACAATATATTGATTTACCATAGTGCACTTCAAGCTTAATAGCAACAGTTGGTCCACTAGGTTTCCAAGGATTCACACATGGGAAATACCTATAGAACCCATGTGCTACTTCACACAAGCATCTGGACATTCATTCATCATTGTATGTTTGTCTTGTCTTATTTGTCTAGTTATGGTAATATTTTTTTCAACTATCATATTTATGACTGTTTTTGTTTGGATTTCATGCTGGTGGTTGTTTTAACCAACATTTAGTAGTAATAAAATATTGAATTTTTGAATATACTTTGAATTCAGTATTGTTTCTTTGTTACACCAGCCCCAAAGTATTTGCCACCAATAGTAACCACTGAACCCATCTTTTGGGTTGTTTTGGTTTGTTTTCAGCAGTCTAGCCTAGGTTAAAGGGGCATTCCATTTGTACTGCAGGGTCAGGACATGTGGCTTGTGAGAGCTCTAAGGCAGGGACACTCAGCGGTTCACAGAACATGTACACCACACAGCCAGGCAGGCTTGACTTGAGCAGTACAGGAAGCCAGGATCAGAGACAGAAGCATGGTCACTGGAATTGCCAGGGTCATCAACAAGAGGGCAGTGTGGTACCAAACATGAGCAGAGCCGAGGTCAGTAACAGAGCCGGGTCAGGAACTGGCAACAAGTCAGTGCCCATTCACATATATGTAGATTGGATGCAGTTTGAACCGCATTCAATCCACATGACATGTGAAAAAACATTGCTTCCTATGTTGCCTGTTCACATATGTCTGGTGCACTAGCAGTGCAAATGCTTTAAAAAGAGTTGTTCGATGTTCGACTTCTGAGCAGTGCGGTCCGGTTCAGGTGCAGATTACAGGCTATTGATTTCTATGGGAACTGTTTCTAAACCGTATGTATATGAACAAGGTAAGATCCTGAGCTAATCCTGCCCTGAACCTGACGTAAACCTGACATGGACCTGTGAACAACTACTGTATCAATTAGCTGTGAAACCTGAGCTTCAATCCGCACCTCACATGTGTGAATCAGCTCTCAGGAACAGAATCCAAGATCAGGTTAGGAGCAAGCCGGGTCAGAACAAGAGAATCATACTGGATAAACTCAGGACACAGGGAACAGCTGAAGATCAGTCAGCACAGAACATGGACATGACCATCCTTTAAATAGCCCATCTGGCGCCAACAGGAATTGTGCGTACCTAGTCACCATTCTCTGCGAAATACCATGCTAATATCTGTGCACCAGACATCTCACAGGGATTCCCTGACACCTCCTGTTCTCAGTGTCACTCAAAATAAAATTACTTAAAAAAGTGTAATATTTTCAAAACCAAAACACACTTAATAAATTGCTCTCACATTAAACTGTGCTCCATAAAGAATCCCTCCATACATACACCGCCCCATGTGCACAAAAAACCTTACCAAACAGGAAGCCTAAGGGCACAAGGTTTGGTGATATCACATCAAAAACTCTTCTTAAAGTATATGGCACTCCTCTATAGATAGGACATTGAAAGATAAAAGAATCTCATAGTGCAGAAATTCCCATAAAAAACACTGTATTTACCATCAAAATGCCCAAGTCAGCAAGGGTATACAAATGTCCAATACTCAAGATGGGCAATTCCGGTGTCATAGACTGACATCACTTGCTGATGAGTCTCTTACATAGACTTCATCAGTGGAACTGGAAGTGCCCAGTCTGCCATATTGAGTACTGGAAATTTGTATACCCTTGCTAAAAATGTGAGCATTTTGGTGGTAAATAAAGCTTTTTTTTATCAGAATCTCTGCACTATGAGATTATTTTACCTTTCTATGTCCTGAATACTATTCAACTATTGGGAGACTGTACAAAAAGGTGCTGTGCTAATGTTGAAGAGAAAGGAAGAGACCTTATTATTGTTAGGGTGACATCTCTGCTTCTCCATAAATACAATGCAGTGGGGTTGATTTACTAAAGGTAAATAGGCTGTTCACTTTCAGGGGAATTTCTCCCAGAGCTTAGTGAAGTGTTTAAATTCCATTGGATTGGATAATGGAAATCAGCAGAGCATCACCTCATTCACTAAGGTGTGGGACACAGCGCAAGTTCCTTTGCAATGTGAACAACCTATTTGACTTTAGTAAATAGGTCACCATAGGACAGAAAGAGTGTTACTTGCAGGATCTCCAGGTAAACATAAAGATAAAAATGCCAGAAAAAAAAAAGAACATGATGCAACCGCCACATACAGTATAAGCACAGGTAAACTGCAATATTTATAATTTGGGTTTTTGGGCTTAGATATGCTCTGATCAAAAATGTTGTAATAATACTCTCACTATTTTTTTTTTTTTTTTGCTCATAAGCAAAAATAGAAATATTATGTGTGTTTCTTATATGAGATGGGAGTCATCTGACTTTTATATGCTTTCTGTAAATACATTGGACTGTCACAGGTGGTAGTACCACTTTTTATAACCATACAAGTATATTTTGTTGATGTAAAGGGCTTTAGCAGTAAAACAATTTGCATTCAATGATCTTTTTTCCTTTGACATTGCCAAGTGCATTTTTATACATATCCACCAAAGAAATACAATGTTACTCTTCAGAATTGCTAGACTTTATTATGGGATGTAAGAAGTCATGATAAACCACCTGCCAGCAGCTTAATAGAAACTGCTCCCCGGAGTTCGCTTTGAAAATTTCTTCTCTCTTCTCAACCATCACAAAATGCAAGTTATTATAAGTAACCTATTCTAGAGAGTCTCAGACTAAGGCTATTATCTTGTATCATTACTGTGCTCCTGCATTAATGTATATTGTATTTCTACACTGGTAGTGGTGTTTTTTTATTCAAACTTAGAGTTGGTCTGTAGAGGGATATTTTATGCTGTTGTATGTTCTAAAGAGAGCTATATTGCACAATACTATAAAATGCTATGTACTTTGTACTGTATAGATGTTTTTATGGCGAAAGAAAAGCCTAACACTATCTATTCTAAAAAAAAAAATTCCTACCCCTCCTTCTACCTATCCTGCCTAACCTATATAAAAAAGATGTATATACTTGCCTATTTTTAATGAGGTTCAGTCTGATCATATGATCCTGAAGCTCTGACTCGGAGAGTGCTAGACAATGGCTGGGAATTTTAACAGGCATAGCATGACCTATAGGCTCCCATAACTCAGCTAATACTGGCATTCCCTCCTCTCCCCTGCAGCAGCTGGTCACTAACACAGGGGAGCAGGACCTACAGAATTATGTGACCTAAAAATAGGTAAGTATGCAAATCTTTTTAAACTAGTTTTAACTACATACATCCGAAGAATGAACAGTTAATCACAAGCTGATGGCAGCCACCAGCCTGTGTCTGTTCTGTTCAGCCAGCTCCCAGCTCGAAAGTAAAAGGGATGTGGTGGCTGTAGCTGCCAAACACTTTCACAATGACAGTGCGGGCGGCACAGTCTCTCTCCCCCTCTGGTTGTCTGGCTGTCCTGCTCTTGTTGGGATCCTAGACCACAACTGCTGACTTCAGGTAAGAGAGTGGAGGGAGACCAAGGCACACTATGCCTCAACCCCCCCATGTAATAAAAGAAAAGCGCAGGGGCGGACTGACCATGTGGAAACTCGGGCACTGCCTGAGGGCCCGGGGTCAGTAGGGGGTCCCATGAGATGCCCCTGGTACTTTTTTCATAAGCTTTTTTGAGTTTGGGCAAGGACACAGGGGCCCCATGATCCCCTATTGCTCGGGGGCCCCATGAGTTGTAATTTCCCCCCTGGAAATGTGATGATGATTTTGTCACTTCCAGTTTCAAAGCCTCCATTTCTTGGCTGGTACAGCCAAGGGAACAACTAACTGAGCAGATCTGTGCTCGGTTAGATGCTGTGAAGGGCAGTGGAGACATTGGGGTCTATTAGCCCCATAATGTCTCCATAGAGAACAAAAGAAAGAAATAGTGAAGAAAATAATAAAATTATAATAAAATCTTCTATACAGAATTTTTTGCCATAACCCTCAATGTCCTGCACTCACCCGCAAACTCACGCCCCGGGTGTGCACATGTATGTAAGCCGTGGTTGCACAACACGTGTGACATATCACCGCAAACATCAGAATGAGAGCAATAATTCTAGCACAAGAGCTATTGGTTAACTCTAAAGTGATAAGCTATAATGGCTTTTAAAGCATCACCTATGGAGATTTTTGGGGACCATAATTCTTTGTGATATCACAGGTGCATACAGTTTTAAGACTCGACATGTTTGATATCTATTTACTTGATATAACATCATATTTTATATTTTGAAAAAAAAGTGTATTATATTGTGTGTGTTTGCACTAAAATTTATTTTATTAGATTTTTTCCTCAGAATTTGTGATTGGTAAACAGTCGTGCAAATATCATGCTGCATAAAAACAATTGCAGCTATTATCTTTTTATTCTACAGGGCCTCTGCTTTCAGAAAAAAATATAATGTTCTATGGATTTAGTAATTTTATGGCCAAAAATGAAAATTTTTACATGAGTGTAAAAAATTTAAAAAGTGCTTTAATGCCAACTACTTAAACAAGTTAGGCAGGATATGAAGGAGTAGGGGAAGGGAACATTGTTAGTAATAGATAGTTATAGGCTTTTCTTCCACGTTAAGTAATCCAAGTTTAGGGCTGCATCCAATGGTTCTTATTTTATTATGTATTTATTTATTATTTTATTCTATTTATTTTATGTTGTTTTACTGCTTTACAGGTAGTAAAGCAGAAGTCCAGGCACAGAGATTTTTGTAGGTTTTGAATTGTAAATAAATGTTACCTGTCCTCATTTGTAATATGAATACATTTCCGGATCGCTGATTAGTATGTTAAAATCAATAATTTTTCTCTGTCAGATAGTACACTTTCTGGTGCCCTTCTAGTATAATCTGTATATAAGACCTGTGGGTCTCATACACTGCATCACTAGGAAGAGTGCTACCTACCGATGATGCCATCATTATATTTATTTCAGGTACTTATATAGCACCGTCAATTTACACAGCGCTTTACACATATATATATTGTACATTCACATCAGTCCCTAACCCTCAAGGGATGTACAATCTAAAGTCCCTAACTCACATTCATACATACCAGGGCCAATTTAGACAGGATCCAATTAACCTAACAGCATATCTTTGGAGTGTGGGAGGAAACCCACACAGACACAGGGAGAACATGCAAACTCCAGGCAGGTGGTACCATGAGTTGGGATTTGAACCAATGACCCTAGTGCTGCCAGGCAGAAGTGCTAACCATTTAGCCACTGTGCTGCCCCATCATGTTACACATTTGAAGGAAGGTGGTGAGCTGGAGTGTTTTCTTTTGTAATGCTGGTTTCTACCCTTTTATGTAAGTGCTTGTATCTCCTTGGCTTGAATACATGATATATACAATGAGCACTATTAGTTTCTTTTTTTTGTGTTATGTCATTCTTGTTGTTGTGGCTTGCGGAGGATGTTGGTGGGAGGAATTATGGACGAAGGAAGATTGGAATGATGTACCTACTATGGAAAAGCTCTTTTGACTTTTGAGGAAGCTCTGAGGTCCAGTATAGAGGTGAGCAGACTCACAATCCACTGAGTGGAGTGTATATCAAATGTTTTGTGGAACAGGGGAGCATGTTCACAGAAATTTGTTGGCACTGTTCATAACTGAAGATTTTTGTTGGACTATTTCTTTATTGCTCTAATTATATCATGTGTTTGGCCTTTTATCACATCTGCCTCTGAATATGTGGATAGGTTGACTAATTGAAGATTTCTAAAAGTCACATGTTTAGGTTTTGCCATTGTAATTTTGACTTGAGCACATGATTTAGTTGATTGGGTAGTGCTACACTATTTTATTCATTGCATTACTAATGTTGCTTTTCTGTACCCTTGGCCATTCAGAGTACACTGCATATTCTGTGAATGGTTCTCAGAATACACTGAGATCTGTGAATGGTCAAGTAGAGAAGGGCAGAAAAACTACACTCACACTGCAGCTTTTAAGACCCTCAGGTTTTATATGCTTAACTTTCTCCTGTAGTATCCAGTAGAAAGAAAAGTATTGATTTAGTGTACGTTAAGAGATCCAGCAACAACAGTAACAAATGAGGACAGGTAACATCTTTTTACACATCAAAACTTGAAAAAATTCAAGTTGAATTATTTGATGTACTTTAATGTGAACCAATACTGAAAAAAACAATTCCCTGAATATTTGAATAGTTTTCTCCGATATATTAATTAATAGTAATAAAAGCTTTTTCATACTACTTATGTTATCAAAAGTGGTGCACAGGACCTTTTCCTGTTGCCTAAAAAGCAATGGATTGTGATTTCTGTTGAAGTGGCAAAGTGCTTCAGTAGAGCCTGAAGCTCAGCTTGAACACTTATGGACACCTCCATTAGAGGTAAAAATACCAATAGTCCAGTATTTGATTTCATGATCAGTCTTGTAGGGAGCCCCAGACACCATATGATTGAATACAAACAGAATTGCATATATGTATGCAAATTTCAAATCAGTGCATGGTAACAAGATAAAAAGGCTAGTAGAAAGTGTTCTGATTAATCATTAGACTAGAAAAGCAAATGGGGATGTCTATTGACAACCTCTAGTAATTCTATGAAAATGGCATGTTCAGGAAAAATTGAAAAGACAAACCAGAACAGATCACATTTTGTATGGTTTCTGTTTGTAATTGATCAAAACATCTGCTTAATTAGTATAATTAGCCTCCTACAAGAAAAAAAAACCAGTTTTTAGTTACAAACCATTGGAGGAAAATTGGGTTACAGAGAGGTCACTAACAGGAGAGGTCATTAATTGAGAAAACATTGGCCTACTTAGTATACAGTAGGTAGCCTCCTACAAGAAAAAAAATCAGCTTTTAGTTACAAACCACTTGAGGAAAACTAGGTTACGAAGAGGTCAGTAACCTCTAGGAATAAGCCAAATTTGGGTGAAACATGTCAGAGGAGTGTGACTGATGGGTGGAGATTTGAGCTAAAGCCTGTCTTTCATTTACCTTACATTGAAGATAGAAGTGAAATATCTGCGCTCAGGTGAATGTATGTATATATTATCTGCTGACACTATGCCTAGATACTTGGCACAAAAGATATATGTATAAAACAAATGCAGCACTCACAAACTCAAAATGAAAATGATAAAAATATGTAGAAATGAAAAATAATCCTATGAATCACCAAGGTCTTACCCCCAAAGTCTCCCATCCAAGTACTAACCAGGCCCAGCCCTGCTTAGCTTTCAATGACAGATGAAATCAGATACATTCAGGGTGGTGTGACTATAGAACTTGCCCCCAATGTCTATTGTTAACAGCAATTTGTGTAATCAAAATGCTTTACTTAAATTGTGAAATTGTGGTAATAAGACAAAAATTTAAATCAACAAAGTGCTTAAATACTTATAAACCTATTACAGGACAATTTCATGGTACAGTTCATAGAGGCCCCAACTAGGAATGCTGCTCTGTTGGACCTGGTAATCACAAACCATGCAGAGCTTATTACGAATGTCCACATAAAAGAACATCTGGGTAGCAGTGAACATAACATGATTTCATTCATCTTTAGCTGTAAACATCAAACACATACGGGGAAAATAAAAACACTCAACTTTAAGAGAGCTGCTCTCCAAGACTTAGACTGGGAGGGAATATTGGCATCGATGAACACAATGCAGAAATAGGAGTTCTTTAAAAAGACTGTAAGTGAACACACTGCAAAATATATTCCCATGGGCTACAAGTTTAAAAGGCTAAAAATCAAACCTATGTGGCTTACGGCCAAAGTTAACAAAGCTATAAATAATAAGAAAAGAGCTTTTATTAAATATAAAAATGAAGGAATCCGATCATCGTTTAAACATTACAAAGAATATAACAAAGTATGCAAAAAGGAAATAAAGACCGCAAAAAATTGAAAATGAATGACAGATTCCAAAAAATAGCAGGATAAACCCCAAAAAATTCTTCAAATATATTAATAGTAAAAAGATCTGGTCCGAGCATGTAGGCCCTTTACAAAATAATCTAGAGTGAGTGACTGGGGACAAAGAGAAGGAAACTTTATTAAATACCTTCTTCAGCTCTGTGTATACAAAGGAGCATGGGGGAGCTCTTGTCCATAGTGGGAATGGTATTGACACAGCTCCAGATGATCCACATTGGCTCACAATTTTTATGATCCAGAAATATTTATACAGAATAAAGGTGAATAAAGCACTTGGACAGGATGGCATACACCCACAGGTCCTTAAGGAATTGAGCTCTATCATTTCAAAGCCATTGTTTCTCATTTTTAGAGACTCTTTAATGACTGTCATAATACCACTGGATTGGCGTAAGGCCAATGTGGTGCCAATATTTAAAAAGGGGTCAAAATACTTACCAAGTAATTATAGACCTGTAAATTTAACATCTATAGTTGGGAAGATATTGGAGAGTTTAATAAAAGACCACATAGATGAGTTCTTGGTGGAAAAAAATATTTTAAACAACAGACAGCATGGATTCATGAAAGACAGAAGTTGTCAAACAAATCTGATTTCTTTTTATGAGGAGGTGAGCAAAACCTTGGACAGAGGGGTGGCGGTGGATGTGGTATACTTGGATTTTGCAAAAGCGTTTGACACAGTTCCCCACACACGGCTAATGTGTAAGGTAAAGTCTATAGGCTTAGAAAAATCAGTATGTACATGGATAGACAACTGGCTAAAAGATTGTTCAGAGAGTAGTGGTTAATGAGTCATACTCTGAATGGTCTAGGGTTGTTAGTGGTGTACATCAAGGTTCAGTGTTGGGACCCTTACTTTTTAATATATTTATAAATGATATAGGGTCTGGACTTAAAAATACTGTTTCAGTCTTTGTAGATGACACCAAGCTGTGCAGTGGAATAACGTCCTTACAGGATATCTCCAACTTCAAGCCGACCTCAATGCACTGTTTAAATGGGCAACTATGTGGCAAATGAGGTATAATGTTGATAAATGTAAGGATGTGTACTTGGGAGCTAAGAATATGCATGCATCATACATACTAGGGGGGGGGGTACAACTGGGGGAATCAATGGTGGAGAAGGATCTGGGAGTTCTGGTAGATCAGAAGCTTAATAATGACATCCAATGCCAAGCTGCAGTTTCTAAAGCGAGCAAAATCCTCTCTTGTATTAAAAGAGGTATAGACTCCAAAGAGAGAGATATAATTTTACTCCTGTACAAATCATTAGTAAGACCTCTGTCAGGAATGGACTTGCCAATAGTGGTGGGACTCACCTGCCTTGTGGGCTGCAGTACCAGGGCTGGCCAGCGGGTGCTCTCAGCAATCAGAGACTCACCCCTGCAGTCAGCCAAAACACCTGAAGCTGATTGCAGGGGTTGTATTTAAGAAATGGCCAGACTCACAGTCAGGGCCTTTGTGTGTGTTTTTCCATGGGCCAGTGTATCTTGTAACCTGCATTCCTGTTCCTGTTCCTGTTCCTGCCTGACTTGTTGCCGACCCTGCCTGATCCTGACCTCTGCTGACTTCTCCTTTTTGATCCCTGGCTTGTGACCCTGACTACTCTCCGCCTGCTCCTCCTGTACCTACCTGCCCGATAGTTATTGCCCCGGCCTGACTGACTACGTTGTGCTCTATATGTGTATGTACCTGTGTATCTATATCAGTTTAGGTTTGGGTTTGTTTCACCTTGTTGTATGTATTTGTGTTAGCTTGGGGTTTGGTGCACTGCGTTTATATTTGTATTGTTAGTCTTAATAAATTGTCTTATTTATACCATATCTGAAGCCTGCGGTTCCCTGTGTCAGTTCACACCCCTCTGGTCATACCCGGTGCCCTGACAACCTCATCTTGAATATGCAGTTCAATTTCGGGCACCAATTCACAAAAAGAACATTGGGGAACTGGAGAAAGTACAGAGAAGGGCAATCAAACTGATAAGAGGCATGAAGGAACTCAGCTATGAGGAAAGATTAGAGGAACTTAATTTTTATTCTCTCTTGAGAAGAGGCGATTAAGGGGGGATATGTATAAATACATCAGTGGTTCATATAGTGAACTTGGTGTAGAGTTATTCATCCTGAGGTCATCATGGAGGACAAGGGGGCACTCTTTATGTCTGTAAGAAAATAAATTTAATCTCCAAATGTGGAAAGTTTTCTTCACAGTAAGAGCTGTGAAAATGTAGAATAGACTCCCTCAAGAGTTGGTTCTTGCCAGCTCAGTGGATTGCTTTAAAAAAGGCGCAGGGTGCGCTCCCAGCACATATGTTTTTCTTAATTGCACACAAATGTGCAGCCGCTCGGCGTCTAGGCCCAGACATTTGTGTGCGGCCGGTGTGAAGAGGTTAAACACTTGTAAAGTCTCCCAGGTGTCAATGGTCACACACAAGGCTTACCAAATAATACAACCCTCCATATAAGAGTGGTCACATGTGCATTAGGAAATTCACCAAGGGAAAGGGCGCTCTCTCCAGTCTCCACTCATCCACAGAGACACCAGGAATTTACTGTCAGTTGTCATCATATACATCCACAACTTGCAGGGAACCACTGCACCACTGGGAATTAGCTCAGCAGGACTGATGCACATATAATAAAAGAGACACTCCATATAGCATAAAACCACCCATAAAATAAAATTATTTAAGTCTAAGCACTTACAGACAACCAGAAGTAGCACAGCTTATCACATGGTATAGCAAAATGAAATTACAGCATGAAAGATGGCCACCGTTCCTTAGCACATGTTCAGTATCGTGTATCCGGGTTCGGCCTATGGATTTTGTCTTAGACTTAAATGTATTTTTATGGTTTTATGCTATGTGGAGTGTCTCTTTTATCACATGTGCATCAGTTCTGCTGAGCTAATTCCCAGTGGTGCAGAGGTTGCCTGCAAGTTGTGGATGTATATGGTGACAACTGACAACAAATTCCTGGTGTCTCTGTGGATGAGTGGAGACTGGAGAGAGTGCCTTTTCCCTGGGTGAATTTCCTTTTGCGCCTGTGACCACTCTTAAATGGAGGGTCACATTATCTGGTAAGTCTTGTGTGTGAACAATGGCACCTGAGAGACTTTACAAGTGTTTAATGGCGGCAGCCTGAGGAACTCAATCCTTTTTTCTCATCAGGGCTTGTGGGACTCTTTCTATTCTGTCCTAAAGTATTTTCCTGCTGTACATGTCTCTATATTAATTCCTGAGTTTAAACACTTTGTTGATTTATGTTTTTGTTTTATTATCACAATTTCACAGTTTATGTAAAGCATTTTGATTGCTGTAACAATAGACTTTGGACAATAGACAGCTACATTTATGTAGACTGGAATGTTGTGGAGACCTCTCTTGCACCTCCTGCCCAACACTGCTGAAGGTAGAGACAGTTCGAAGTAGCTAGCTGATTAAGTCCACTCTGTAAGTGGGTAGAGCTGGTAGTCGCAGTCCTTGGAACAGGATTCAGGAACAGCTTGGCACCAGAGCAGATGATGGAAGCAGGACCAAAAGACATGCAGCGGTTGGCTACAGCCGGTAAGTGAGGGACCAAATCAGCCGGTAAGTGAGGGACCAAATCAGCAGGCAGAGCAAGTGCAGATGGCAGGCCAAGGTCAGTAGCAGCAAGGCAAAGCAGAACATAACAGGCAGGCAAAGACATGTCCAGTAAACAGGCTAGGGTTAGAGTAATCAGGTGCAGGGCTGAGACAGGAGCAGAAGCGGAGCCCAAAGTCAAGCCAGGTCATACACAGATAAGCAGGCACATGTGCACACACGTGAGCATGATGAACTGGAGTAGTTTGTCTAACATTGCCTCTTCACTTAGAAATATGAGCATGTGTGCAATACGTACGTGCATAAGCACAAACACAGGCCCGCACTGGTTTTCTGGTGTTTGGAATCCGGTTTACCTTACACCATGGTACCTGTGCTATCACCCTTCTTTCTAAACACAACTTCTTGTTTTCAGAACCCCACTAATGGCCCCCTTTCCACCACTGCCATACCATGCCACATACCCCTTCCCAGTTACACAGACCTTAAAGAATAAAATACAATGTGCTTAAACCCACAAGCAATTCATTACAACACTTTGTTGCCTTTGTTTCAGCTTTCAAAATAACAAATGCAAAAATTGAGAATTTGGATGAAAAGTTTATTATAGAACAGAACCTTAGGAACTTAAATATTTCTTATTTATCTTTAAAGAACACATTTCAGGAATAACTGATGTTGATAATATGGGATGCAGAGGAAAGAGGGGCAGAGT
This sequence comes from Staurois parvus, assembly GCF_062004578.1. Taxonomy (NCBI): domain Eukaryota; kingdom Metazoa; phylum Chordata; class Amphibia; order Anura; family Ranidae; genus Staurois; species Staurois parvus. The sequence continues at coordinate 1,342,707 of NW_028318332.1, forward strand.
GATTTGGTTTGAAAATGAGACAATTCCCTCATGTGAGGGACAGGTGGAACTTATGAACCGGCACCATCAACCTACTTCAAAATTCTATATGTTTTTCTTTTATCTGATGAGAAATGGAAAGACTGCATGTACTGTAATGTGCACTGAAACAGGAAAAGATTGTGGAAAATGGTGCCTAACCCCATAACTGTGTTTTTTGCTCTGGTAGCAGGGATGGTAACATAATGCAAATACTCCTGGCCTATTAGCCAACAAAGCTGCCCAACACATTAATGGATGCTTGAAAAATTGGAAGAGTAAGGTCAAGCTTGATCAAGTCAAGATTTGCATTTAACTGTAGTTAGTAAACAGTGGGCAGTGTAGGAAGCATGTGTTCTGGTTCTCCCCCATGCAAGCATGGAGATAAAACATAGGTGCACTGGCCTCGGGTGAGAGCAATGGTGTGCTTGAATATTTAGGATAATTTATAGCTATCAAATTATTAATCAGTATGGAGTGCACAGAAAAAAATACCACCTTGACAATAGCATATCTCATACACACATTTTCTGTTTTATAACCGTTAAAAAAAATTGTGAATGCAATCAGTCCCTTTTTGGCTTTTGTTATAACTATAGACTATAGTTTCTTTTTCAAAACCTATCATTTATACTGCACATTCCCATACAACAGGATGTGATTACTGTTACCTTGTCTCAAATCACATCTAATTACAGTATGTGGTGCACTCTACATCAGGCAATCCAGGGAAAGAAAGATGAAATTATCTAGGTACTTGCTCAGTAACAGCTTAGATTAAGTAGCAGTGCATATCTGTCTGCTAAATGGAGTCACTTCTGTGGCTTCCTGTTCCTTTAGTGCAGTAACAGGAAACAAGAGGCATTTGGATTGTAAAGATGGTAATTGTTTGCTGTTTTGTATTGATCCACCACTGATTTCTCATAATTGATTTCTTCTTTTCCAATATTAACTAGGCAACTCCCAAAACTGCTCATCTGCCTCAAAATCAGATATTTATTGCAATTTCCTCCTAGACAGGATGTAGGTGCTTTATTTAGTCATTACAAAGAATACATCAATACAGCCTGAAAGTGCAAAGGCGAGTGTGCATTTTTCCTATTTCCACAAAAAAATTGGTCCATCTTCAAAACATCATTACTTCACTTTAACAAAAATATAACATTTGTTATTATTACCTCAGATAACACAATTTTTGTTTTCCTTTATCATTTTTAACCCAGACAATAGAATCACAAAACAAAAATGTCAGAGAAAACATGTAATATGAATTTAAAGGTGAACTCCAAGCAGAAATGTTATTATAAAATTTTTCCAAATGTCATTTCCTAGCTTTGTGCATTTGGGTATTGAGATAACCACATGCTGAGTAATCGCCAAATGAAGGATTCCTAATCAGTTCCCTCTTTGCTTTATTTCCACTTTGTGTGACCAGTGGCCACCATGGCCGCAGGTCCTACGTATTCCCCTCAGTAGTTCTTATGAAGAGTGAGCTCACTGTAGTGGGCAGACTATCTCAAATTCCTGGTCTTAACCACATACTGTCATGTGTTGACTATTTGACGTGCTAGAAGTCTCCTGGTCTGTAATGCCTATCCACGCCTGCATGAAAGCAGTTGACAGGCTATGGGTGTATAATGAGGATGATGTGGCTGTGGGCCTGGACGTATAATGGGGAGGATGGGGGAGTATACACAAGTCATTGACGGGCAGTGTTTACATTAGCAACACACCCACCACCCAAATATGCCCACATTTATGCCCATTCACAATTATATGCTGGGAATTTTCGTTTCTTCTAGAGGCACTCTACAGTGAGCAGATGTAATATATCCACCTCCATGATACCTCTCCTGGGTGAGCTTCCACAGTTGTGTTTTCACAATGAGGTTACACAGTTTACAAAGGTATTTTTCAGGTAAACTAATGTTCAACACATTTTAGCTTGAACTATTGAGCTCTATAAACAACAGGATTTTCATAACTAAATGGATAAAGAGAGAAAAATATCTGATGTTTAACGCTCCATCTTTGTATTCAAAATTAAATATTAAAATGAAGCTTTACCTGAATAAAAAAAAAAAAAAAAAAAAAAACATTTGTAAAAAACAATTGTAAAATGCATTTTTTAGTCCTGACCATAATAAATAAATAAGGAAATACTAGAAGTAGTTTAACCACTTGTCCTCCAGAAGATTTACCCCCCTTCATAACCAGGCGATTTTTTGCGATACAGCACTGAGTTAGTTTAACTGACAAATTAAATTTATGTAATTTTTTCCCCACAAATTGAGCTTTTTTTGGTGGTTTTTGATCACATCTGCATATTTTTATTTTTTGTGGTACAAACAGACTGACAATTTTGAAAAAAAAAATATATTTTTTTACTATAAAACATATCCAATAAGGGGGCATGGTTCCAGTGGCACCCAAGATGGACGCTTTGTAGAGAAGCTCCAATACCACTAGAAGGAGTTTAGCCACCCTGCAATGCTATTTAAGCACAGTCGACCATGGGAAAGATAGGAAAAGCTCCCTCTCAGACCCGATCGCCCCATTCTCAGTTGGGCCAGCAACTTCCACCTATGTTCTAGTACCAACAAGGAGATGCACATCCACAGAGCTCTCCAGCTGTAACTGCACAGGCCTCTGCCATGAGTTCTGGTGCAGAGGAATAGCTGACCTCCATGACTGAAATCTTTCAACAGATGCCACGGATGGCTGATTTACAAAATATTGTGGCCGATATCAAAACCACCTTAACATCAGCTATCACTGATCTTAGGGAGGACCTCCAATCAGTCACCGCCAGAATTACAGAAGTCGAACATTCAGTAACACGCCATGATACAGCAATAACTGACATACAATCCACAGTGGCACACCATAACATCCAACTAATTGAAATGCAATGCCACATGGAGGATCTAGACAACCGTGGTAGGGGAAGGAACCTGAGCGCAAGAGGCATTGCAGAATCTGTAGAAGTGGAACAGATACCCCAGGCCCTCCAAGCTTTATTTAATGACCTGCTGAGCAACCTCCAGACTCTCCAGTGACATTTAAAAGGGCACACAGAGCTTTAAGATCTAGAGGGAGAGACACAGATCCACCTTGAGACATAGTCTGCTGTTTTATTGACTTTCAGCTTAAGGAAGAAGTCAGCTGTGCATAAAAAAACCAAGAGGAGTTTATATTCAATGTGTCTGAAGTCCAAGTATACCAGGACGTATCCCAAATTACCCTCCGTAAGCGCTTAGACCCCTCTAGAGGTACTCAGGAAATGCAAGATACCATACAGATGGAGGTTCCCATTCTGCATTACAGCCTTGCACGCAGGCCCCACATCAATCCTCAGATACCCAGAAGATCTTCAACAATTTTGTGATACCCTACATATCCCACTCACAGAAGTGCCGGACTGGTACCTTGAGTTCTGTATACCTTTTGGCGGGCAGAGTGGTGAACTGAAAGATCCCAGCACAACATCCTGAAACCAATGTAGATCTTGCTGTTCTCATTGGAGATCTCAGAGACGGGCAGCAGAGAACACGGAGGATCCTTCAGATCTCCCACAACCTTAGAAGGGCATTCAATCTCAAATTAGCTCTATACCCAGATTGATAGCCTGGAACAGATATTCCCATTCGAAGAGTTAAACTTGCACATTTTTGTTTCTATTTTTTTTCTTGTTTGCCCTCCTGTGTTTCCCCACAATCTCTTCCTAGGATGACAGACAAAAGAAGGGAGAGGAAGTAGAGGAGTGGGGAAGAACAGGTGGAAAGAAAGAATAAAATCTTTATGGGGCTACTCCCGGCTTAGGGGATCAAGCAACAACAGAATCTTGAGAGCCCAAATCCCTTATCTGTATGTATAACATTTGATTTCAATGGCTCTGCCTTATGGGAGACAGAAATAGACAGTTATGGCTTTTATAGCGCCTTTTCTTAGCATTTAGAGGAACCCACATAAAAGTTTTGTGTTGCATCTATGCCCCCATGTTTCCCTTCCTCCTCACATTATCAGTAATTGTATTGTGATGATTATTCTCCTATAAGCTCACTACTTACTCTATCTTACTACAAATGGGTTTCAGAGGTCTGTCTTACATCACACATGTTCTCCCCTATCGGAGGTTTATTGGATATGGAGACAAAGATTTTGTAACAACTTTTTAGATAAAATCCTTATATTTCCAAAGTTGAGTCTTAGGCAAATATTGAAATTCCCAGTCTCCAATAACGTTGAAGATGGAAGACGGTCCTTCTGTTTCTCATGTCCCGACAGGGTTAGTAGAGCACTAATTGAACTTACTCCAAATATCATACACGAGATCTGTACTTTCCAAACTTGTGGTACTCCAAGACCGGGCCAATCTCTGATGACCTGAAACCTTTGAGAATGGTCGCTTTACATAGGCCTTACATCCTCGAAGTTTAATCTTGTCAGATTGTGCTGATAATTGCTGTCACCCCATTGTATTAAGCATAGTTCATATGTTTCTAGCTTCATTTTGTGTTATGGTTGATGTTCAAGCTAACCAGCCAGGGTTGCTTTCAAGGTCTGTTTCTCGCTGTACACTTAGTCATTTGAGATAACCAGTCTACATTTGGAACTGTTTCTTGTGGTTGTCTATGACCCTTACACACCCCCCACAATGTGGCAGTATTCCCTTAGGGGGATCATTGCTCCTCAGGGTACTTGCCAACGTTGAATGTCTCCAGAACATAATCTTTTCTTTTTGAGACCAATTGGTTTTTACTAGGGTCTTTGCGGAATAGTAATCCTCCCCCTTCCCTCCCCTTTTTTTCTCTTCTGCTTCTTCTTTCCCCCTCCCTCCCTTCTCCACTCTTGTTGCGCGGGTGGGGCCAGTTGTCAGAGTAAGTCCTTCCATCCTCCCTCTGTGGTTGTGGGAGCCCTGGGGAGAAGATTTCTGGAGTCCTCCCGGATTACATATACCTCACTAATAATAGCTGTGTGAATAGGCTCTCTCTTCTCTTCCCGATCAGAGGGGTATGGCCCATGGTAGCTGTATGGCTTCTGACCTGGAATACAAATTTCTCTCTTTTAACGTCAAAGGCCTTAATACGCCAGAAAAGAGAATCATGGTATTACAAGATCTACACAGGAAACGCTGTGAGATAGCTTTTCTTCAGGAAACCAATTTCTCTGATAGCGTTCCTAAGCTTTCTGATCATCACTTTCCTACAGTCTACCATGCTACAAACCCCCTTGCCAAGACTAAGGATGGTGCCATTTTGTTCTTCCAGCATATGCTGTTCAAACTGGAAGACCAAGTCATTGATGAGGGTGGTAGGTTCCTTTTCTTGAAAGGAACATTATCTGGTAAACCAATTACCCTAGCTAATATATATAGCCCTAACTCTCATCAAGTCACTTTTTTTTAGACAGGTCTGTAATCTCCTACTCAACTTCAAGAAAGGCCTCTTAATTTTAGGTAATTTTCACATCCCTTTAACCCCGATGTTGGATACTTCCAATGGGGCTTCAGTCCTACCATACAGAGCTCTAAGAAGCATTAAGAAATCCCTGACTGAGCTAAACCTTCATGATACATGGAGAATGCTGTATCCTACAGCAAAAGAATACACATTCTTTTCTCCTCCACAAACAAATACTCCTGGATAGATTATTGGTTCTTATCTCAATATGATTTACATTATCTAAAGGAAGTAACAGTGGAACCAAAAGTTATCTTGAACCATAATTCTATCTCAGTGACATTGACCTTCCCAACCACGGAATGGCGTACTAAACTCTGGCGCTTAGATGCCTCTCTGTTAAAAGATCTAATAGATTTTAGTTAGCTCAAAAAATCTTTGCAAGAGCATTTCCAACTTAACAACTCTGAAGAAGTCCCTCTTATGACCCAATGGGAAGAGCATAAATGTGTTATTAGAGGAGAATTCCTGGCTCTAGCATTGAAACATAAAAGAGAATCACAACATCATATCGGAGCGCTTTCCAATCATATCTGTATGTTAGAACAGGCACATACTGTAAACAATTACAGCTTCAAGCCACGCTCACAGAGCTTAAAAAACTTAGGAAAGAACTGAGGGAAGCTCTGTATCTTAAAGCTAGACGTAGAATCACTCTAGGCCAGACATTTTTCTATGAACATAGCAACAGACGTGGCTACCTCTTGGCACATATGTTGGTGCCCAAACGGTCCAGGATAGCTGTTGAAGAAATCCATGATGCTTTGGGATTGGTATATGAAGCCACCACGGACATAGCAAAACAGTTTCAAACATATTATGAACATCTTTACAACATCAGAAGATGATGCAACTGCTAGTCCCTCATTGGAGCAAAAATCTCAGAAAATATGAACCTTTCTTAAACAATTTGCGCATCTCCCAAAAGCTTACTTTCTGCGCATTTCACAGTTTTGTCAAAATTAGCGAAAGACCCAAGTTTAGTATCTAATTATAGGCTGATCTCACTCTTAAATGTAGATGCCAAACTTTATGCCAAACTCTTGGTCAACCGCCTTTTTCCCTTTACGGTGAATTCGATCTCTTGAGCACAGGTGGACTTTGTTCCTGGCCGTGAAGCAAGGTACAATGCACTGAAAACTGTTAGCATTCACACATGGATCAGATGGACGCAACACAAGGGCCTTTTCCTATCCATGGACGCAGAGAAAGACTTTAACCGCATTGCCTGGAATTACATGTCTGAAGTGCTAAAGGCGGTTGGATTGCATTCTACGATGTATAATCGGATTATGGCTCTGTACTCTAATCCATCCAGAGTTAAGGTAAATGGATTCCTTTCTGACTCTTTTGATATACATAACGGGACACAGCAGGGATGCCTGTTGTCTCCACTAATCTTTATTCTATCTCTAGAACCCTTCCTTATGAGTCTACAAGCAAATACCAACATTAAGGGCTTTCAAATAGCGACCAAAGAATACAAATATGCGGCATACGCAGATGATAATCTTCTGTTTCTTCGAGAACAGCACACTACACTTCCATACCTCTTGAATGCTTTTAACAATTTCTCTTCCCTATCCAATTTCAAAATCAATTAAGTCACATGCTTTGGGCCTTAATCTATCTGCTAAAGAAATTTTCACTTATAAGAAAAAAATTCCCTTTGTGTGGAACCCAGAAGGCATTATCTGTTTAGGAATAATACTCCAAGTGAATCCTGATGATTTATATAAGAAAAACTACATCCCATTGGTGAAAAACATCTCCCACAATCTTTCACAGTGGCAGTCCCAACCCCTATCCTGGTTTGGGTGGGCAACGGTGAATAAAATGAACATCGTACCCCGCTTAATGTATGTAATGCAGACTATTCCTATCTCTCTATCTAAGCAGTTTTTTACACATCTTGGCAACATATTTAGCAGATTTATTTGGCACTAAAAAGCTCCTTGCATAGCATTTGATTATCTATCCCTGCCTAAATCTAAAGGAGGGATTGGTTTTCCTGACTTTAAAAAATAGTTCTTGACCATTCAGCTGGCTAGAATAGTTGACTTGTCAGTTAATAGCCAGTCTAAAGACGCCTCTTGCCACCCTTCTTTGGACACCATCGTGGCACTGGAAATCTATTACAAAGGAACATCCTTTCTTCATGTCTATACTGCAATGTTTTTCTACAGCTGTTTCCAAATGCCAAATTTCCTCAAATCCGTGCCCTCTAATCCATGTTCGTTGGAACCCAGACTTTTCCCCTGGCGAATTGTCACATAACCTCATCCTAAATGGCCCGAATCTTCCCTATTGGCACACTGTTTCTTCCATAAAGGTACTTTTGTCGAAAAAGAAACCGTATTGGTGCAACACCAAGATTCCCCAATACCTTTTTGGGCATATTTTCAAATTAGGCACTTCCTAAAAGAAGTCATTCTATAGATTATAATCTATAATTATGGACGGCCGCTTCTCCCTTTTATGTTCTCGCACTTGTGCACTATTTTACTTGATGGTGTTTGGGATATCAGCACAAGAAGAAAATGCATGAATTATGGAAGAATCTTTATTACAAATTGATTGATTTTACATATATGGACTCATTATGGACGTTTTATTCAGTTATGTCACTCTTTTATTTTTTTGTAGCTATTATTTAGCAGCTCTACATCACTTATTTATTTTTAATGAATCTTGCGCGCTTCTATTAATTACCAAACTTGCCCTTGATGAGCGTGAGAAAAAAATAATAAATATTACTGTGACTGTAGCAGCTATTGTACACTCCTGCTATCTCATAAAGGTGAACACAATTATATTTTGAAAACCAGTAAAGTGCTACAAATCATGAAACCAAAGTGTATAAAAATAAAATAAAATTAAGTGTTCAGAATATGCACAAAAAAATTAAAAGTCCAAACTGATTTCTTATTTGTGGTGTCCCCATGTGATCACCAAGTGCTTGAACCACAATTGTGTATAATTCCACCACCAGATGTCTGCTCACCTCCAGTAGTGTGACTTCACGTTATATAATGTTTGGTCTAACTGCACTATTGGTTCCACATTGGACACTGAAGATCAACTTGACGGATTAAGCTGTTGTCCCCAGGTTCAGAGTACACTTCTCACCACCATAATACCTCATAAATAGAAAGCTGAGAGATTGTCTCTGTGCTAGGCGGAAGATGGGACACTGTGGCAGTGGTGTTTACTTGGCTTGAAAAAGTCACGTGATGAAACACGTCGGGGAGGAGCTTCGGATGATGTCACGACGCAACGGAGTTGGCATTCAGCAGTGATAGTACACGGTCCCATTAGGAGCACACTGTTTCGGTCGGTGAGCATATGGCACAGGCTGTTTGTGCATCTTAAAAGGATTCATATCGAGGTGTATACCACTGCAGTACTACTGACTCCTACAGCACAGTTTCTCCAGTTATATGGAGTAATAGTGGAAGCGTTTATACTTGGTGTGGTCAGGCACCTTTTTCATGTGAGTGAGCATTTGACTTTGGTCTTGTTTACAATAAAATGTTTTAAAGTTTACGCACTATGTAAAGCTTTTTATTTATGAGGTATTATGGTGGTGAGAAGTGTACTCTGAACCTGGGGACAACAGCTTAATCCATCAAGTTGATCTTCAGTGTCCAATGTGGGGCCAAAAGTGCAGTTAGACCAAACATTATATAACGTGAGGTCACACTGCTGGAGGTGAGCAGACATCTGGTGGTGGAATTATACACTATTGTGGTTCAAGCACTTGGTGATCACATAAGGAGGGAATACCACAAAGAAGAAATCAGTTTTGTGCATATTCTGAACACTTTATTTTTATACACTTTGGTTTCATGATTTGTAGCGCTGCACTGGTTTTCAAAATATCATTGTATATTAACTGGTTTACATGAAAGTTATAGTATCTACAAATGGTGGTATACAGTCATGGCCGAAATTGTTGGCACCCTTGATATTTTTCCTGAAAATCAAGTATTTCACACAAAAAAGGTATTGCATTAACACATGTTTTGCTATACACATGTTTATTCCCTTTGTATGTATTGGAACAAATATAAAACAGAGGCAGAAAAGCAAATATGACATAATGTCACACAAAACCCCAAAAATGGGCTGGACAAAAGTATTGGCACCCTTAACTTAATATTTGGTTGCACACCCTTTGGAAAACATAACTGAAATCAGTCGCTTCCTATAACCATCAATAAGCTTCTGACACCTCTCACCCGGAATTTTGGACCACTCTTCCTTTGCAAACAGCTCCAGGTCTCTCTTATTGGAAGGACACCTTTTCCCAACAGCAATTTTAAGATCTCTCCACAGGTGTTCAATGGGATTTAGATCTGGGCTCATTGCTGGCCACTTCAGAACTCTCCAGCGCTTCTTTGCCATCCATTTCTGAGTGCTTTTTGACGTATGTTTGGGGTCATTGTCCTGCTGGAAGACCCAGGATCTTGGACGCAAACCCAGCTTTCTGACACTGGGCCCTACAGTGCGACCCAAAATCCTTTGGTAATCCTCAGATTTCATGATGCCTTGCACACAGTCAAGGCACCCAGTGCCAGAGGCAGCAAAACAACCCCAAAACATCATTGAACCTCCACCATATTTTACCGTAGGTACTGTGTTTTGTTCTTTGTAGGCCTCATTCCGTTTTCGGTAAACAGTAGAATGATGTGCTTTACCGAAAAGCTCTATCTTGGTCTCATCTGTCCACAAGACGTTTTCCCAGAAGGCTTTTGGCTTACTCAAGTACATTTTGGCAAACTGTAGTCTTGCTTTTTTATGTCTCTGTGTCAGCAGTGGGGTCCTCCTGGGTCTCCTGCCATAGCGTTTCATTTCATTTAAATGTCGACGGATAGTTCGCGCTGACACTGATGCTCCCTGAGCCTGCAGGACAGCTTGAATGTCTTTGGAACATGTTTGGGGCTGCTTATCCACCATCCGGACTATTCTGCGTTGCAATCTTTCATCAATTTTCCTCATCCGTCCACGACCAGGGAGATTAGCTACAGTGCCATGGGTTGCAAACTTCTTGATAATGTTGCGCACTGTGGACAAAGGCAAATCTAGTTCTCTGGAGATGGACTTGTAACCTTGAGATTGTTGATATTTTGCCACAATTTTGGTTCTCAGGTCCTCAGACAGTTCTCGTCTCCTCTTTCTGTTGTCCATGCTTAGTGTGGCACAGACAGACACACAATGCAAAGGTTAAGTGAACGTCTCTCCTTTTTATCTGCTTTCAGGTGTGATTTCTATATTGCCCACACCTGTTACTTGCCCCAGGTGAGTTTACAGGAGCATCACATGCTTGTAACATTCTTATTTATCCGCAGTTGTGAAAGGGTGCCAATACTTTTGTCCAGCCCATTTTTGGAGGTTTGTGTGACATTATGTCGAATTTGCTTTCTTTCCTCCCTTTTTTTGTTTTGTCCCAATACACACAAAGGGAATAAACATGTGTATAGCAAAACATGTGTTAATGCAATACGTTTCGTGAGAAATACATGATTTCCTGGAGAAATATCAAGGGTGCCAACAATTTCGTCCATGACTGTATGTACTGGAAATTTTTTGTTTTATACTAGTAATGGCAGCGATCATTGACTTATAGTGGGACTGCACTGCAAACCCGGAAAAGCACAGTGACGAATGGGCACTTTGCTGGACCTGTAGCTGCCGTCTGTCCTCAGTACAGTACATTGCGGGCGGGTGGTCTTTAAGTGGATAAAGAAGTACTAGAGAGTGGACTATGATTGTTCTCAACTGCTAATTATAATGGAGGGGGTCTGATCTGATCATGATGGAAGAAGGTGTGACCTTGTATAACAGCGTAACAATATTTTAATTTGCACTGAAAGTAGCAACAATGAATGGTATTTAGATACCTTCTACACATTAACATATTTCTTCCATGGTACATTAACAGAAACTAAGTGATAAATGTCACTCTGTGTGTTCCGTGCAAAGAAGGTATTCATATTTTTTTTTTTTATATATCAGCCCGGGGTTCAGTTTTAAAACTGTTTCAGGCTGTAATCAATGTCCAGACTTAGATTTTTTATACAAAAAGCACATATTATTACAATTCCACAAAGAAGTAATAGCAACGCAGATGTACAACACAGGATAGTGGAGGGCAGAGACTCCAGCTGTGGCTTCCAGCTCTCAATGTATTATTAGTTATATCATTTATACTATATTAGTTAGTGGTTCAATGTGTTCAAACCTAAATTTGTTTACATTATTTATCAAAATGCAGTACCTTCTAATAAGAAAACAACAGCTCTTTCAGTTTGAACTTTGAATGTTTCTTTGAAGACAGAGTGTGGGGCTCTGGAATATTGATTTTGAGTGGATAAAAGGGATTTTTCAGCTTTCTCCAGGTTTTGGTATTCACCAATTGAGTTCTGGAGTTTGAAGACTTTGAAGAGATTTGGGAGGGAAGAAGTATCCAACCCAATGTCCAGGTCTTGCTGAAGACCAGCAGGGTGTGTGTACAGGTGCATAAAGCCTTATAATGACAGTTTTGGGCATGGTTCAGGGCTCTCATTAGGAGACAGATATGCTCTACTTAGGAAACTGTACTCAATGCTAGAGTCAGGAGGTTCTGTGTCTAGAGGACTGAGCGAGTTGAGACGACTGAGCAAGCCGAGAAGATTGAAATATTTAAGATGACTGGAAGAGTACATAAGACTGAGAGAACCTAAATGTCTATGAGGACTGGCAGTGCCCAGAGAGCTGGGAGAGCTAAGAGAGAGGCACCTGAACACAGAGGTGCTGTGTAGGAGGGTCTGAGGAAAAATACCAGAGGCCTGAGTCTGAGACCTAAGCAGCAGTGCTGCAGGAATGAGCCAGGTGGCAGACCATCATTTGTTATCATGTATGTGAAGTGATGGTGGAAACCCCTAAGTTTGAATATGTGTGTCTGTGTGTGTATATATATATATATATATATATATATATATACACTGCTCAAAAAAAATTAAAGAAGCACTTTTTAATCAGAGTATAGCATCAAGTCAATTAGACTCCTGGGATATTGATCTGGTCGGTTAAGTAGCAGAGGGGTTTGTTAATCAGTTTCAGCTGCTTTGGTGTTAATGAAATTAACAACAGGTGCACTAGATGGGCAACAATGAGATGACCTCCAAAACAGGAATGGTTTTACAGGTGGAGGCCACTGACATTTGTTTCCCTGCTCACCTTTTCTTAATGTTTTTCACTACTTTTGCATTTGGCTAGGGCCAGTGTCACTACTGGTAGCATGATGTGATACCTGGGCCCTACAAAGGTCCAACTCCTCCAAGATGGCACATCAATACTTGCCATTGCCAGAAGGTCTCAAGAGCATAGAGGAAATTCCAGGAGACAGGCAGTTACTCTAGGAGAGCTGGACAGGACTGTAGAAGGACCGATATCTACTCATTTGTGCAAGGAGGAGCAGGGTGAGCACTGCCAGAGCCCTACAAAATGAACTCTAGCAGACCACTGGTGTGAATGTCTCTGACCAAACAATCAGAAACAGACTTCATGAGGGTAGCCTGAGGGCCCGACGTCCTCTAGTGGGCCCTGTGCTCACTGCCCAGCACCATAGAGCTCAGTTGGCATTTGCCATTGAACACCATAATTGGCAGGTCCACCACTGGTTCCCCGTGCTTTTCACAGATAAGAGCAGGTTCACCCTCAGCACATGTGACAGACATGAAACGGTCTGGAGAAGCAGTGGAGAACATTATGCAGCCTGTAACATCATTCAGCATGACCATTTTGGTGGTGGGCCAGTGATGTTTTGGGGAGGCATATCCATGGAGGGACGCACAGACCTCTACAGGCTATACAATGGCACCCTGACTGCCATTAGGTAATGGGTTGAAATCCTTGGACCCATTGTCAGACCCTACGTTGGTGCAGTGGGTCCTGGATTCCTCCTGGTGCACCACAATAGCTGGCTTTATGTGGTGAATGTATGCAGGCAGTTCCTGGAAGATGAACTAATTAATACCATTGAATGCCCCCCCACCCGCTCACCTGTCCTAAATCCAATAGAACACCTCTGGGATATCATGTTTTGGTCCATCTGACACCACCAGGTTGCACCTCAGACTGTCCAGGAGCTCAGTGATGCCCTGGTCCAGATCTGGGAGGAAATACCCCAGGACACCATCCGTTGTTTCATTAGGAGCATGCTCTGATGCTGTCAGGCATGCATACAAGCACGGGGGGGGGGGTCCATACAAACTACTCAGTACCATTTTGAGTTGCTGCAATGAAATTTCAGCAAAATGGACTAGCCTGCTGCATCCTTTGTTCACTTTGATTTTTGGGGTGTCTTCTGCAGGTTGATACTTTTCATTTACATCAAATGATATGGAATCCTAACACATTACTCAGCCCATATCAGTATAGATATCCTGGATGATATTTTTCCCCATTGAGATCTGATGTGTTTTCAAAGTGTTCCTTTAATTTTTTTGAGCAGTATATATATATATATATATATATATATATAATTATTTTATTTTTATTTTTTTATATTTATCCTGGATTGAAGAGTAGATATATTATTCAATATTGGATTCCAACTAAAGGAAACTATTTTTTTCCAAAAAAAACTACATAAAGTGAGCTTTTAGACTAAATTGTTATTTTTTTCAGTGACTGGTTTTGGGGAGTGGTTCTCCCTTGTGATGTATGTAATATAAAATGACTGCCGTATCAAGTCCTGGTCAGCCATTTGATGATCGTATCACAGAGGCAAAGCCAGGGTGTATTGTGTTTCATTTAGGTGAGCAATTGCTGCACTGGCTGACTGCAGAGATGTCAATAACATAAAGCTCTGACTGATCTCCTCCAAACAAAGCCTAACAAAGCCCTTGTACCTATTGTTGTTACCAGAGTGAGCAGACCAATGTAGAGGCTCATCTGCACACAACAAAGGTGGAATGAAGCAGCTGTATATTATGACTGAGCTGCTTTCAGCTAAGTGTAGGGATTAGTGCAGTGCTATAAATAATGGCCTGTCTTGATAGCAGACCCTCATTTCCTCTAAAAGAGCCCAAAATAATAGTAAGTGCTTAAATGTATCTTACCTTTTTAGGTAACCTCCTAAAGCTCCAAAAGAGTATAATATCACAGAGAAGACAAGATCTGGAAAATAATCACTGTATTAACAGTTAGAAGATCTTTCAACCTCTGTGAGTGAGTTATATTATACACAGACAGAACAATATCCAAAAATCTAGCCCTGTAATAATAAAAAAGGACCACAAATGAATCAAAGGTTTTAGTATTTCATTAGCATTAAATTCAAAACCCTTGGAGGGCATTATTTTTGGTATTCCCTATAATCTTGCTCTAGATTTTGTTTTGAATTAATGTATGGGTAGTAAAAGCATTGGAGAACACAACACATTTAATTTAGGAAAGACTTGTTACATTCCTAATCACCATGTCTGAATGATTGTTACCAGAGAGATATCATGAAATCATTAACCAATATTTACTGCTCTCCAACCATTTCTAAAACTTTCATCAGCAGCAATTTTGGGATTTCAATTTTTCTTTTACTTTTCAATTTCTACAAAGCTGTACTCTATATATGGGACTTTAAAAGAAATTACACTTGGAAGTGCGAAAGTATATTTGATTAACAAAGACTGTATTCAGAGAGTAGTGGTTAATGATTCATACTCTGAATGGTCTGGGGTTGTCAGTGGTGTAGCCCAAGGTTCAGTGTTGGAACCCTTACTTTCTAATATATTTATAAATGATATAGAGTCTGAGATTAAAAGTACTATTTCAGTGTTTGTAGTTGACACCAAGCTGTGCAGTGGAATAACTTCCTTACAACTTACAAGCCGACCTCAATGCACTGTTTAATTGGGCAACTATGTGGCAAATGAGGTTTAATGTTGATAAATGTAAGGTTCTGCACTTGGGGGCTAAGAATATGCATGCATCATACATACTAGGGGGGGTACAACTGGGGGAATCAATGGTGGAGAAGGATCTGGGAGTTCTGGTAGATTATAAACTTAATAATGGCAAAATCCTCTGTTGTATTAAAAGAGGTATAGACTCCAGAGAGAGAGATATCATATTACCCCTGTACAAATCATTAGTAAGACCTCATCTGGAATATGCAGTTCAGTTTTGGGCACCAGTTCACAAAAAGGATATCAGGGAACTTGAGAAAGTGCAGAGAAGGGCAACCAAACTGATAAGAGGCATGGAGGAGCTCAACTATGAGGAAAGATTAGAGGAACTGAATTTATTCTCTCTTGAGAAGAGGAGATTATGGGGGCATATGATCAACATGTATACATAGGTGGTCTATATAGTGAACACATTGTAGAGTTATTCAATTTTAGGCCATCACAGAGGACAAGGGGATACTCTTTACATCTGGAGGAAAAGAGATTTAATCTCCAAATACCGAAAGGCTTCTTCACAGTAAGAACGGTGAAAATGTGGAATATACTCCCTCAAGAGATGGTTCTGGCCAGCTCAGTGGATTGTTTTAAAACATGATTCTTTCCTAAATGTACATAATATAACTGGATACTAATATTAATAGGTAAAGTTGATCCAGGAAATATCCGATTGCCTCTTGGGGGATCAGGAAGAAATTCTTTCTCCTGCTGGAACAAATTTGATCACGCTTTATTGGGTTTTTTTTGCTTTCCTCTGGATCAACTGTGGGTGTAGGATTGTATAATTTTATTTCTTTCCCCCTTTTATTGGTTGAACTAGATGAACATGTATTAAATTTTTTAACCGGACTAACTATGTTGGAAGTGTGAAAGAACACCTTATGAAATTCAAACTTTTACAGCATTCAGAAAAAGAAAACGAATATGAATATGATTATATTGTACTGTATATATTGCTTTAAAGTGGTATTAAACCCTTACTTTTTAAGCACTTTCAGCAGCTGACTTAATCACATAGAGAGTATTCAGCTTCTTACTGAGTGTACAACATCTTATAATTCTTGCCTACATTCCATCCAGTTTAAACTGGTGCCATGACCACTGCCCCATAGTTCCTGTTTCAGGGTGGTTTCTTTCTCTTGCAGCATCCTATGGAGCCACCCTTGCATGCAGAGATTCGAGTGGTACCACCCTCCAGTGTATGCATCAATAAAAACACACAGACCCCACAGCCTGAGGTGGCATGGAACTCCCCTGGAACTCCCCTGCCTCCCCCCCCCCCCAAGCTAACAGAATGACCAGAGACTGCACTGTCCACAGTCAACTCTTTGCTGTGAAAACCAAAGGTTTAAGAAAACAGCACTAAGAGAGCAGGAGTCAGCAACACTGAAGGTTGTAAACTGCAAGTTCTGGATTAAAATTTTAACAGTTTGCTGGGGAATGTTTATTTTACTGTGCGCAATGTGTTAGGCTAAAAAACCTCAGTATTTAATACTACTTTAATAGTTACCATTTAAATCTGAAAGATTATCTTGTCTACAAAAATGAAGGAATGTCTAATAATGCAATTGATCCATATATTAGTCCTAAGTGGTAGGCGAAATCTGCAAACCCTGGTTCCCACTATGATAACTGCAGATATTTGGACTGATTTAGTAAAGGTTTTGAGGCTGATTTAATAAAGACATTGAGAATCTTCATGCAATAAATTGTGTAAATGTATCCAGTTTTGCGAAGATGAAATAAGAAAAGAGGAATTTGCTTTTCACATGATTAGATAACTGAAGTGAACTTTCACCCAAATTGAAGATTTTCATTTTCCTCTTATGCTTTCTAAGTGCTTAAAGTAGTTCTAAAGCCTAAAGGTTTTTACCTTGATACATTCACAGAATCTCCTCCCTTATATTTACCTGAGCCCAGTCTCGATCCAGTGCTGTGCATAAGAGCAGCGGCTCCCTCAACACTCTCTCCTTGTAGGGCAGATTGATAGTAGCGGGAGATGTCTGTGTCATTAGATGGAGACAGGGCAGCATTGGGAGTGAGCCTGCATGAGTGCCCCTATAGAAAGCAGCTTTCTATGGGGTACTTGCCAAAGAGGAGAGGCCAGGAGTGCCAGCATGGAACCTAAAAAGGGGAGGTTTGGGCTGCCCTGTGCAGGTAAACATGACATGTTTGTTATTTATTTATTTTTAATTAAGCCTTAATATAATTTTAAGCACATGGCACAGAGACTTTATTTAACCGTTTCTCAACTGTTCTATAGCAAAAATACTGCTACAGGGTGGTACGGGTGCGAAAAATCATGTATATATATGTGATTTTGCATTTCCGGGTAGGGGGCATGACAAAATTAGATTTTTACAATTTTTTTACTGGATATGTTTAATAGCAAAATGTCAAAAATGTTTTTTTCTCAAAATTGTCGGTGTTTTATTTTTTATAGCGCAAAAAATGAAAACCGCAGAGGCGATCAAATACCACTGAAAGAAAGCTCAATTTGTGGGGAGAAAAGGACGTAAATTTAATTTGAACGCAGCGTTGCAAGAGTGTGCAATTGTCAGTTAAAATAACGCAGCGCCATTAAAAAAAAATGGCCTGGTCAGGAAGGGAGGTAAATCCTCAGGAGGACAAGTGGTTAAGCAATGCAAAATGTTATTGAAATCTATCTGTCTATCTATCTATCTATCTATCTATCTATCTATCTATCTATCTATCTATCACCTTCTCATTTTTTTATCTGTAATTTAAATTCCAGGATCATAAAACACAATTATCACTGTTCTGTTAATGCCAGGTAGATACAGAAATCTCCTAAATTGCAGCTAACAGAAAATGTATATTAGATACATTTTTCAAATACCTAGTAGAAGTATTTTACATCTGAAAGCTGTTTTTTTCTGAATAAAACATTCATTTGAAATTGGTATGAGGGAAAATTTCCTTGAAAATCCAGAAAAAAATCAGGAGAGTTCAGCAGAATCTTGCCACTTTGGCAAAATGCATTGGCATCCAAGAGGAAGGCAAAGATGTTAGGTGGCAGGATGGTGAGTGGTGTGAGATCTGCAAACATCCATTTGATGATCTTCCCTATGAAGAACTAACTCAGAAATGCTCAGGACTGAGCACTTCTGGATTCACAGCCGTAAATCTCTGGCCTCTTTGGGTAGAAGATGAAAAAGTGCGATCTGTGCTTAATCAGCTTCAAAATAGTGCAAAATTGACATTAGGGGTCTAATCGACCAATGATGTCCTTAAAGAGAACCTGTCAACTGCACTATACTATCCATTGGGTGCTTTTTATAAGCCCCATTTTTATGGCAATACAATTAAGTAAAAAAAAAGTTTTTAAAATGAAGGTTTAATAAAAGAAAAAGCTCTCAAACATATTTTAAAAGCCCTCTGTCCCCATGTACACACACATATGAACACAAAAGCTTGTTCATTGCACATGTGTACAGAAAATTATAGAGGAGAGAGAGAGGTGCGCCAGACTAAGTGCAGTAAAATCAGAACAGTTTATTGCAGAAAGATATTAAAAACTCACAAGACGTGGGTATACAATTGCTGGGAGTCGTGCAAGGGGGCGGTGACCTCAGGAGGTCTGATGAAAAGGAGGTCTGATGAAAAGGCTGGTTGCCTTGAAACGCGTCCCCCCCCCCCTTGCACGACTCTTAGCAACGTCTTGACGTTGCTTCCGCTCGGTGGCCATCTTGGATGTGCCTCAAGCTGGCCCCATCACCCATACTGATGTGAGAGACCAGCAGCGCTTTCCCTGAGCACGGTTCCTCCCTGCACCGTGACTCCCGGTAACTGCACCTGCCGTCCTCACTCCTTCCTTTGGGACCCACCTAGAGTGCCAGCCATTGTGAATACCCTGGCACTGCAGCCATCCGCCCATGATGTGCAGCTCGGATGACGTCCTTCTTCTTATGCCTGATGCCTGATATATACCCACGTCTTGTGAGTTTTTAATATCTTGTGTGCAATAAACTGTTATGATTTTACTGCACTTAGTCTGGCGCACCTCTCTCTCTCCTCTATTACTCTACTACAGAGTCCGGTTTACTCTAGAGAGTGCCTGCCTCACGACGGTGTCTACATTGCAGCTTTGTATATACTGTATATATATATATATATATATATATATATATATATATATATACACATATATGTATACCATCTATTCCTACCCAGTACTGCCTGTACTACAAGTCTCCTTCCTCCCTCCCCCCTCCTCTTACTACTCAAGCTGCACAACCCGCCTTGTACTCCCAATATACTATATATATGCCCCATTTCCTGTTTTATTTTATTTTTTGAAAAAACCCCAACAACTGAACTATTCATATATTGCCTAAGACTTTCTGTGTGAACTCTATACCCATCACCACCTCTCTTGCGCCAATTACATCTTCTGTTTGTACAAAAAATTATGATTATGTTTCACATATTAGCTATTGCCATGCACACCTGAGTGGTAGCAAACATTCTAGGACCATCATTCAGTGTTAACTCTAAATTAATGAACGGGCAATTTTGAGCACAGCAGTTTTTTGTCATTTCATGGCACTTGCAATTTTGAAGCTTGACATATTTGGTAATCAGTCATTTCACAGTGAAATCAATTTTTCTTAAATCATTCTGCTCACCCCTAGTGCTGGGATTGAGGACTTCCTTCCATGAGGAATAAGGGGCCACAACAACAAAGGGATCCCAGCATTAGTGGAAAAGTGTAATGAATAGGTTGCATATCCCACTGTTTTCAGTGCAAGAGAAGAAACAGCATAACATCTCCCATTATTTTATGTAAATGTGTGTTTCCATAGTAGTGAAAGACATAAGGACAATTTGTAAATCTATTTTTGTGACCATCTGCTATGTAATGTCTATGAATGACTTAATTTCACAAAATTTGTGAAAAAAGACAGAGCTCACTTTATTTATAAAGGTGACAAATCATATTTCTCAGCTAGATTAAAAAAAAAAAGCATCGCTGTGGCGTACGACTCATATTCTGGCCATGGTGGAGCTTTCAATAACTTCCATCACTGTAAGGTCTAATAATAAAGCAGTAAATTAACTTTCATCAAACATTTTCTGGTGGAGAATCAATCAATGTCTTTTAAAGCACATGAACCTGGAAGATCCTCCTACATAGAATGTTTGCTGAATGTCAGACTCATTGCTTTATAAATATGCTCTGCGTGTTGGGCCAGCAACAAGCACTTCCTCAAACTGAGCAACTTGGAAGTCATTTATTCAGAATGAATGGCGTAATAACTCAGTTCTATCCCACCTCTGTTAAAGCCAGATCATTGGCTTAAGGAATATTCTGGCACATTCTCCAAGAAATTATCCACAGTAAATAACAATACACAGATTACATGTATGAGGTCGTTTTAACCATAATTGTAAATTTACATTAAAAACTTTCTGTACTGTGTATCTTGTTTAAGATTTACAGAAACTTGCAGGAACACGTGTTTGATGTCTCAGTATGTTGGGATATTGCCCGGTGTTTATTAATTAAAAAAGGCCTATATACTGTACATTTGAGCCAATAAATTCCTTTAATAGTTCACCAATCACAGTCAATAAAACATGTTCTTCTTTCAATGAGCACCACTGTGATGGGTCAGGAGACTAACTTGACCCAGTCTAATACAACTGCTCTAACACCCTAATGGTCTCTACCACTTATAAAGTAATGATAACAACAATTTCTAGTTTTCATGAAGGACATTCCACTGACCTGTGACACAGATAATATTGAGCAATAGCAAATCGTTACCACTTATTTGCACCCCTACCTTTTCGTGTATTATTCATTTCACTTTTTTTTTTAATCTGATCTTTTAATTCAAAGATTACCCATTACATCAAACAGTTTTACCTCCATTTAAATGGTATTTTGCTTGATATTATGATGGCAGTGCTCAGCTGATCAGACTTAATGAAGAGGTTGTGATATGCCACAAGGCGGGTCGATTCTCATCCCTACAAAAAAAAAAATCCTATTTTTTATAGAGATGAAAACTGATCCATTTTGTGAGTTGTTTATTTTTGTTTTAATTCTTCCACTTGTGTATAAATGATGATACATACTCTGGCTTTTTATACTATATACTCAAAGATTGTTTTTCCTTTGTTTGATTTTATGTTTTTAACTCTAGGTTGAAGCCAATGCTGTACCATCCAGGTGTAGTTTAATAATAAACTGATTGCTTAATTGTATGGTAATTTATACCTTCACTTTGTGTGGTTGCAGCATATTATGGTTAAGTGCTCTAGTGGCGTGGAACATGCCAATAGGCTTCCCTGTGATGTTGTCTGATAACATCATGGTTTTAAAAATTTTAATAAAGAAGATGTTTTACATGTGATATGGTTTGTTGACACCTAAGTTCTTCCTCTTTTGCTTGCAGTCAAGAGCTGGACCGGCACCCTTTGTGGATTTGGGTTGAAAAAAGAAGGACCAACCTGAAGCAGTGCTTCTATCTTGGCATTTAGAAGATCTTTTTAATCTTTACTGTCCTCTCAAGGCTTATGGCTTTAGGAATGACTAGACTGACTGCACCAACTATAGAATTGCAGACCAGTCCTCTGACCTTGTGTCTTTTCACACTGCACATCTAATCAACATCCCTAACTTCTTTACCTATATGTCTAATTAATATACATCCTTTTTAATGTGTCAATCACATTTTATTTGTATGCAACACCTGTGATTTAGTGATTACCACTATTACCTTGCAGCATTGGGGTCCTCAGTTCAAATACAGTCATACAATAGATGAAAACCAAATCCAGTGATGGAGGATCTACAGATTACACAGAGGTTCAGGCTCAAAGAAAAACAGGGTAATAGAGAGTGCACTTGTGAAAAACAATATAATGGGTCCAGGTTAATTATAAGGCCTAGCATTCCAACATCAGAATAGATAATCAGTAAACAGAGTACAATCTGAGACAAAGTGAATGGTGAGGCAACCATAGGAGGCAAGGATTATATGAAGCTGATATTATGTATTGGCTTCCTAGCGTAACCTAATGGACACAAAGTCACATATCACAGTATCACTCACAGGTGGTGAAAGTCTAAAGCCAGAGGTCCATGATTTTGTTACATTTAAGGGGGTACCCCCTATTTATATAAATAAACTTTTTTTTTTACAGGAGAGTACTATTAACTGCATTGATCCAGGCAACAAATGTGGGAGGTGTTATGCGCTCCCAATTACTTGCTATGAGTTTTCTCACTGAGAACAGGGTCTCCAACAGGGAAGTGTTCGTGAATTTATTTAAATCTGGGTTAGGATGAAGCCCAAGCAGGCAAGGTTTAGGGTGAATATTTAGAGAAGAACCCATAGTATCATGGAGAAATCTCACCATTTGCATCCAAAACCCCTGAATATTGGGATAAGACCATAATAAATGAAAGAGAGAGCTGGAACTGGCCTGGCACATAGGACACATGGGACTACAATCTGAGTAAAGTTTAATTAAGTGAGCAAGTGTCAGATAGGCCTTTTGAAGAATGTAAAAATGCATCGAGTGATCAGACAACTTAAGAGAAACTGTCTTACATGTGTCAAGTACCTCATTCCAGTCATCGTCATTGCTTGCATGAGTTTTTTAGGGTCTCTAGTGGCAGACCAGAACTGCAGCTAGGTTATGTACAGTGCTGTGAAAAAGTATTTGCCCCATCCTGTTTTTTTTTTTTTTGCATATTTGTTAAATGATTTAAATGATTCAGATCATCAAACTAATTTTAAAATTAAACAAAGACAACCTAAGTAAATATTAATTCAGTTTTTAAGTGATGATTCAATTTATTAAGGGGAAAAAGCTGTCCAAATCTGCCTGGCCTTGTGTGAAAAAGTAAATGAATTGTTATTAACTAAATTTTTTGAAAAGGTGCATAAATTTCACTTGCCCTTAAGAAATCACTTAAATAGAAGCTTTCTGACAAAGTGAAGGATGCTAAAAGATCTCAAAAAGCAACACATAATGCCTTGATCTAAAGATATTCAAGAACAGATAAGAAACAAATTAATTGACATGTATCAGTCCAGAGAGGGTTACAAAGCCATTTCTGAGGCTTTGGGACTCCAGCGAACCATGGTGAGAGCCATTATCCACAAATGGAGAAAACTTGGAATAGTGGTGAACCCTCACAGGAGTGGCCACTTACCAAAATTACTCCAAGGGCACAATGACGACTCATGCAGAAGATCATAAAAGGACCCAGAACAAAATCTAAAGAATTTCAGGCCTTACTTGTCTCAGTTAAGGTCAGTCTTCATGATACAACAGTAAGAAAGAGACTGGAAAAATGGCATCCATGGGAGAGTTACAATTCGAAAGCCACTGCTGACCAAAAAGAACACAAAAGCTTGTCTCACATTTGCCATAAAACGTCTTGAACAAGTTGAACTTTTTGGGAGGTGTGTATCCTTTTACACCTGGTATAAAACTAACACAGCCTTTCATAAAAAAGAACATCATACCAACAGTCAAACATGGTGGTGGTAGTGTGATGGTCTGGGGCTGCTTTGCAGCTTCAGGACCTGGATGACTTGTCATAATTGATGGAATTCTGCGTTCTACCAGAAAATCCTGAAGGAGAATGTCTGGCCATCAGTTCATGACCTCAAACTTAAGCGCACTTGGGTTATGCAGCAGGACAATGGCCCAAAACACACCAGCACGTCCACCACTGAATGGCTTGAAAAAGCCAAAATTAAAGTTTTAGCGTGGCCTAGTCAAGGTCAGGAATTAAATCCGATTGAGATACTGTGACATGACCTTAAAATATGCTGTTCATGCTCAAAACCCTCCAATGTGGTGGAATTAAGACAATTCTAAAAAGAAGAGTGAGACCCCAAGAGCAGTACAACCAGTTATTAGGTTTAGGGGGCAATTACGTTTTCACACAAGGCCAGGCAGGTTTGGATAGCCTTTTTCCCTTAATAAATTAAATCATCATTTCAAAACTGCATTTTGTATTTATTTGGGTTATCTTTGTGTAATAGTAAAATTTGTTTGATAATCCGACTTATTTAAATGTGACAAATATGCAGAAAACAAATTCAAGAAGGGGCCAAATACTTTTGCACAGCACTGTACATATATGTATGTTATACAGTATTAATCTTAGTTTACACATTTTTCCCTAATATAGGGTCCCTTTATCGAACACTACATATCTCTATTAATCGGCAGCCAACTATACATTTTTAAAACTGACAAAAACTAAAATGCTTTTACCTTGTAACCACAACACTGCACAACATTACACTGTCTGTGCATAGCATTACTTCAGGTATATTTTTTCCTCATTGGCTATTGGCTTGTTGCAGTTTTTCTCCTATAATCACCTGGAAACTGCTCATTTGAGTACAGCAAGCAAGCCCTCTTACCAAGCACTACTTAGAAAATAGGAAGTAGATAAATTGTACAACCTGGATTCATCAAAACATTATTAGATACCATGTTGCAATGAAGTTTTCTAAAAATCCTTGCAGTGTCTATAACCCATAAAGGATTGCTTCTTCTAAGTAAGAGTAGCAGCAATTATCAAAAGGCAAAATCTGGCACATCACACTGAAATTAAATCTACAAATGTTATCAAGAGCATTGTTGAAAGAATGTTCAAAGGAAACTCCAGTGGTGAAAAGAAAACTATTAACAGAAAATAAAAAGCTTAGGTCCTTTATTATATACAAATCCTACATGTCCTTCACTACCACTTAAGGATATGTGTCTTCTACTACTCTTTAATGTTTTCTGCTAGTCTTTCATGTTCTCATTTTGTTTCAGTGACAATCATTTGAGGATATCTTTCAGCAGACATTGGTTAAGCAACCAAGGCCAAGGTGGACAGATTTGTCTAATCATCTACATTATTGTCTTGACTCGATCATAGTTGTGGCGGATCAATACCCATGTATTTAATGTTAGAACTTGAATCTGATATTCTCGATGTTTAACTGCACAAACAAATCAATGAGAAGCATTGATCGCCATTGATATTTGACAGTTTTTAAATACAATTAAACTACTTTTGCACCACTAAAAGCACTTGAAATAAACAACTGAGATCTATTTATACCTTAAAGAGCTACTCAAAAAATACAATGGATCAAGTGTTTGTTTTGACAGTGTCAATGTCAAGGGAAGCACTGAGATCTATAATCTTATGTATAAATAGAAACCTTAGATGCACTGTATCCTTTAGCACTCACTGCTGTTTATGAGGCACGGCCTGGCTGTTTAATGCTGACACGGTGGTATTATTATTTGTTAATTATTTATGAGTGTTTGCTTGCAAATAAGAAGAATGATCAAACGCGGCTTATAAAAACCACTAATTGTAGCAACATTGTCAAGCTGCCGGAATCTGTCTAAGGTATGACCTTCTGTAGACTATATTTTGTTGTTATCATTAACCCAAAGGCCAAATTAAGGAAATTATATTATAAATGCTTTACCTTCCTAGACAGGAATTGAAATGGAAATGTGAGTTCAGTGGATTCAGACGCAATTCCGTTAAAGATATAGTTTGCATTAAGAGTGTTGATTTAACAAGTAACTCCCATGGCAAAGTGGAGATCAGCTCCTAAGCACACTTTCACAACTACATAATGTAGCTGTTTGTTATATATTTTGTGTGTTCTACACCAACAGAGGCCAATGAGTACTGACACCCACATTTGCTATAGCGATTGAAGAAGAGTTGGTGCTTGATAAACCGAAGTCTGATTCTTGAAAAGTCATTGTTTTTGTTAAGAACCATTGTGTTTTCTGTACCATCCATTGTGAAAGCTTTTAGCTGAAATTTGTAAGTACATATCCTTCTGCCTGGAAATTCTTAATCCTGTGTTGAGGGTGTAACACTATAAGTACATAGAAGGGTAACAAACACATAAAGCTTTTTCCATTTCTTGAAAAATATTCCCACTTTCATCCAGCAAATACAAGACCAAATCCTGAGGTATCAGATTTATATAATACCTAGGAATTTTTCTACTACATGGTGTGTTGTAACTCCACCAGAAATCAAGATATTCTTTAGGACCAACACATGAGTGTAGTCCATTTGAACAAGAGACTGGATACCCTGGGGACATATACAAAGCAATGCATATAGAAGGATTGCCTGTTCAAAACATGAACATGTATCTTAATATTTTGTGTATCACAGCTTAGACTCAATCAGGTATAGCGGTAATATTAGGAACATGCCTGCATTGGGTTTGCCTGGGCTCAGTGGTCATCAGCCATATGGTTCTCCATCTTTTATGCAGTTGACTGCTGGGTGTTTACCTGGTAGTGAACTTTTGTTTCTTGCCGCTGCTCCTGTCTTTCCTGGGTACTATTGTCCACCTGCTACTGTATCTGCTGTCTTTGCCTGGTCATATCATCCACATATTCTACCTTTCTTCCCTTGGTTTTGCTGACCGCCTTTTATTGTTCCTCCTGTCCTTTTTGAGTTTTCCTGTCTACTTGCTCCTCTTGTCTTCCCTGGGTTCTGCTGTCCACTCATTACTGTTCTTCACTGCCTCCTATTCTGGTCCTATTGCCTCCTGTTACTGTTCATCCTCTCTTCCCTAAATTTTGCTATCCACCAGTTACTGTTCCTTCTACTATCCACCTGTTGCTGTTAATCCTGTCTTCCCTAGGTCCAGCTCTCCACCTATGGCTGTTGCTATTGTCTTCTCTGGATCCTGCTGCCCACCTGTTACTGTCCCTTCTGTCCTTTTTTTTAGATTATACAATTCAGCTGTTATGTCTTTTGACTATTCAGCACTGTTGATCTGACAGCTCACTTGTCCTGCTTTTGCAAGTATTCCACCTTGCTGTGTTCCTCATCATGTCTCTGCTCTGGTGATCCACAATAAATAGCCCCCGTTCAAGCTAACAGGGTCTGATGAATTGGATACCACTGACTAGTGAGGGTGCAGGCTGGGGAAAGCATGCTATAAAAATAGGAAGATATAGCCCAGCTACCCCATGCCTTTCTCAGCCGAGTGGTTAGCAAGTAAAAGCAGCCTAAGCTCGATTCATTAGAGCCATGCCCCAACATTTTTCAACCCCCCCCCCCCCCCACCTCAGGATTATTCATGGAAATGGGCTTAATCTGTTCTAAAGATCTTGCAAACAATCCACTTTGCTGTTTTGCTGACTATGTCTCTGCTCTGGTTTGGATGCTCAGCATTGACTTTAGGTTACCCTAAGATGTTTGCCATCCTTGCTGTTTAAGATCAGAAATTACAGTGTTTAAACCTTTCACCTTGTATACAAGCTAAATAGAAAAGAAGGTCTTGGTGTAACATACACTTTAGATTCATGGGATCAGCTGAGTACCAGTGTAAAGTGCTCATGTGAAGTTCAACACAGGTTTGTTCATATCCTCTTAACAGACATCTGACCCTTAGTGGTACATTCCATTACTCAGCATATATGGTGTGTATCCATGACCCAAAAAACCTTCCTAATGCTTGGACCAACTGCAATTTGCTTAGTGGCCCAACCTGATACACAGAAATTATTTTATTTTACAACTCCTTTAGTTATCTACAGTACTGTATCTAATATACCTAATGCAAATATGTATATTTCTTATACAAATTATTAAAAGTCTAAGGAATCATTTTGATTTATGAACAACACTGCCAAGTGTAAGCCAAGTTGAAGACATTTTATTCTGTCATGTGCTTATTCCATTCAATATGACCAGAGACTGTAGAAATCAGTGGCATATCTAATAATTCTTTCTTCATCTAAGATATGATACTGTAATCCATGTCATCTATTTCCTGCTATGCATCCTTAGCAAAGCCTTTTATTGGTTTACTTCAAGACCCACTATATCTATATCTGTTTTTACTGCATATGGGCTCACCCTTGCTTTAGACACAGAGATCTGAATTTTCTAAGCCAGAAATGGAAATAAGTTGGCAGTTTTGCTGTCAGAACAGATGATGACTTATATTGCACGGCATACAATATTTCTTTTCTGCTCTTTCAGCAGACCAGATTATTTATGTTATAGGATGCAGGGAAAGTCTTCCATTTTCCAGAGCTGACAACCTATTAAAAAAGAAAAGAAAGTAAACATCTCAGAATTAGGGGCTTATCGTTTCCATCAGCAACTTTTCTTTGCTCCTGCCATGTTTTGGCAGCAGCTACAAAATCTGATCCTTAAAGCTACTTTATCATTTTCTTGCTCTGTGAGAAAAACTATAGTACTTGAGCAGAGTGGGCAATAAAAAATTCTATTTACCTGCAATGTGTTCAATCTGATTCTGCAATATTTTCTGCTGGGTTGATTTCTACTGGTGTTTAATATTGCCTTTTTGCACATTTGTATGGACTATGAGACTGCCATTAGCATGCAACCCCCTTCCCCCCCTCTTCACCAATAATACCAACTCGCTTGCCCTTCAGTGCTTCAAGAAGAACACCCTTAATGTTGGGTCCTGTTTTAAAACACCAACACAGTGATGATCATGTGGGTGCAAGGAGTGGCATTTCATCACCAAGAAATCTATCACATTCGACTATAAGGTGATCATTGCATAGTCCCCCCAATGAGGTCAACACAAGGAGTGGTGCACATGAATCCACATGGATCTTACAAGGCAAGTGCCACTGTACACCAATGATAGAGCACCATTCCTCCCACTAACTCCAACAGCGATGCACCATTTTTCTTCCACTGGGATTAATAATGGGGCACCATTCTGCCTATTGACCACTGAAGCCAGGGCATTTCTAACTTCTACAGACTACTGATGCCAGCACATTTATTACTCCCACTGAACCCAAGGCATTTATTAACCCCATTAACCACTGATGCTGGGTTTTTTATTACTCCCACTGACTTTGCTAGGGCTACAGTCCCATCCCAAAACAAGCTAATGGGCAATAAACTGATCCTCTGTTTAAAAAGTCTTAGAAGCTCTGTTTTGAATTGTACCACAGACACAAATTCAGTGCTTTCAATAGTGATAGATTAGTTCAAGAATGGTTATACGCTCCTAGGTTTTTTATTACAGATTTTGTGTCCCCATTGAATAGACTCATTTCCGGTCATATCTGTTGTCCAGAAAGGCAAAGGAAATATATCAAATGAGCATCAACAGCATTAAAAACACTTATTGCCAAAGAGAAGGAAAGATTTGGAATCTTTGTCAGGTTTTTTGTTCTCTGTTTCTTAATTATAGAAATTTCTATACATTGGCTGGGCAGATAGCAACTGTCACAAAAAAAAGAAATAAGGGGAAATCATTGCAAAGATGACACAGGCAGCAGTAGAACCTTTTCCTAACATTATTTAAAAAAAAGGTTTTGGATGAAGTTCCGATTTAAGTAGTAACATAATTACATTTTCTATGTATCCCATTTAGTTTAATTAATAAATTCAAAAACACCTTTTTCAGTCTTCAGGGTTATCACTGCATAGCACTTTGGACGTCAAGGAGGCAGCCATACATTGTAGGGTTCTCCAGTGACACTGTACCATTTTAAATACCATAAGTCATGAATAGCATAAAATACAGTCAATGAAATAGAAAAAAAATGCAGAGATCATTAACAGGTGACGTTGGAAGACTATCAGTCTCAGCAATTGCCTATAAAGAATTGATTTCCATGCATATTTTTTTAAATTACTACTTCAGATATAAGTCATTTTTCTTGGTGCATCTCATGTATATAGACTTCCTCTATGTTAGTAGCACTTTTATAGACTGACTAAGGGAAAGAAAAACAGGTGGACATTGCAAGTTTTTTCCTTTGTCTCTACACGTTATGTTAAAAAAAGCAGATAGTCTTGCAGAATGTATGGTTTAGAGATCACATTTTCCCTTTTAACTAAAGTTTTCATGTGTACCACTCAATAGTTGTAATGTATCCTTTGATGTTACTGATTTCTTTCAGTGTATGGTCCATATTTACTTCTCAAGCCACCAACATACTTTATGGAGTCTTTCATAGTTATTGCCTAATGGATATGGAGAGGCTAATAGGGTACTGCCACTAAGCTGCCTCTGCTTTTAAACACAGACCCTATTCACAGACATTTTAGCTTTCAAGTAGGGATCCTTTGAATGTCCATTTTAGATGAAAAGGTGTAATGTCATATCTGTAGCTTTTCTACTTATAAGTAATACAGTTACTCAAGGAGTCTTTTAGCTGGAATTGTTAGCAGTACTTTGTTTTGCTCTATCTCTGCTATTCTTGATATATTTCATGCACTGCTCATCCATTTTACCAGTAAATTCTAAGAATGTGTATATATACACACACACACATATATATATATATATATATACATATATATATACACACACACTCATCGGCCACTTTATTAGGTACACCTTGCTAGTGCTAAGAAAATATAAGTGCTAAGAAAGTACTAAGAAAATATCCCTAACGCCATTACACCACTAGCCTGAACCATTGATACAAGGCAGGATGGATCCATGCTTTCATGTTGTTTACGCCAAATTCTGACCCTACCACCTGAATGTTGCTGATGAAATCAAGACTCATCAGACCAGACAACGTTTTTCCAATCTTCATTTGTCCAATTTTTGTGACCCTGTGCGAATTTTAGCCTCCATTTTCTGTTCATAGCTGGCAAGAGTGGCATCCAGGGTGGCCTTCTGCTGCTGTAGCCCATTTGCTTCAAGATTGCACATGTTGTGCGTTCAAAGATGGTGTTCTGCATACCTTGGTTTTAACAAGTGGTTATCACTGGATATTTTCTCTTTTTTGGACCATTCTCTGTGAACCCTAAAGATGGTTGTGCGTGAAAAACTCAGTAGATCAGCAGTTTTTGAAATACTTAGACCAGCCAGTTTGGCACCAACAACCCCGCCACATTCAAAGTCACTTAAATCTCCTTTCTTCCTCATTCTGATGGTCAGTTTGAACTTCAGCAATTCATTTTCACCACATCTAGATGCCTAAATGCATTGAGTTGCTGCCATGTGATTGGTTGATTAGCAATTTGTGTTACCAAGCAATTGAACAAGTGTACCTAAACAAGTGACCGGTGAGTGTATATATACACAGAGAGAGAGAGAGAGTGTGTGTAGAGAGGTGCACAGTGCACAAGGATGTCAGCAGAAAATAAAAAAATCAAAATTGTAGTTTATTCAGGCCAATATTTAGTAATTGGGAATATTGGGAAATTTTAATGGGAGAACTTTTAAATGCAAGGAAAAGTAGAACAAATGTCATCAATAGTAATGGACTTGATGTTCAGGTGCAATGCTTTGGTCAATCACAGCACAATTGGATGGAGCTAGCGGTGACGTTATCTCTAGCTCTGCCCAACTGTTTACATCTGACCAGCAAATATCAGATTGCGGCGTATGCTCGGCGGGTGCGGATGGGCCAGCTAGGGTCATTTTTTTTTATTTCGGTGAGTTGGCGTCGTTGTAATAATGATGGGTGCTGTGATTGATGATGGATTACATTGATGGAACCATTTTTGTCTTTTTTTTTAAATAGAGGACTTGTCAAAAACTGTTGTTGTGTTTTTATTCACATTTTACATTTTTTGGTGAATGAGTAGGGGTACTATGTACCAGGTCTGTGCTCAGATCAAGGGTCTGGTAGGAATTCAGGGGGAACCTCATGCAAAAACCTCACTCACTTTTTCCCCCCATTTTTGGGAGGTGAGGGTTCCTCTTACAAGTCCTACTATGCCTAAATGGCCTGGTATGGCTTTTAGGGGGAACCCCATGCACTCTTTTTAGAACATTTTTTACTGTGGGGTCCCTCCTGATCTAAAGGGTCTGGTATTGATTGGGGGAGGGAACCCACACTGTTTGTTTTTGTGTGTGTTTTTTTTTAATAAAAATGTAATTAAAAAAATGTCAGTCCTACTGCAGCAGGTTCTATACATTGTACAGATGTGCAACTTTGCAGGTAGTTTAAGGGGACCCCCAGGCATGATATTTAAATTAATTTTTCATTTATTTTTTTTTTACTTTAAGCAATGAAAAATGACTGGCTCTTTAAAAATTTTACTTGAATTTTTTTTTTCACTGATTCGTGTCCGTCAGGACAGTACCCGAGTCCCCATACCCTTTTTTTTGTATTTCAACAATTTTATTAATATTAAACAAAAAATAACTGAAGCAAAATGTACACCCATGCAGGGGCTGTCAATGGCACATAGGGTACAAAAGGAACAATGCTACAACACTAGCAGTGCAAAAGGCATGTAGAGAGGTGCACATAAAATGTGAAAAATATAGAGTTATAACTCCAACAGTGAAATAAACCAAAGGCAGATCTTTACCGCCTCACAAATATCAGACAAAGACAAAAAGAAAAGAAAGGAAAGAAGAAGACAAGACCAACAGCAGGGATCCGATCAACAACCTAGACCCAGACTAGTAGGGAGGAGCATGGGAAAAGCATATGTCAACCACAGCTCCCAGATTTTCAAAAATTTGCGTTGGGAGTCACTACGGATCAGAGTGGACATACGGTGCCGCACCCCCTGAAGAGGGACAGACGTACTTTTCCAGGCTTGAGCAATTGTTCTCGTTTGCCGATAAGAACAAATAGGAGGCCAACTTCTGCTGGTGAGCCAACAGGCCTAGTATGAGGTCAATGAAGCAAAGCATGCCGGGCTTCCCAGCATATGGAGAGATGAAACAGTGTGTAGAGAAGGCCAAATACACAAGACCAAAACCGAATCAATCTTGGGCATGACCACCATATATGTAACACATCTCCACGATGACCACAACCCTGAAAGCACCAATCACTATAGGTAGAGTTTGCCTAGGCTATACGAACCGTGATCCAATACCAACCCAACAGTACTTTGTATGCCGCCTCTAGCGTGTTCATGTTAAATAAACATTTAGCTATGAACGACCAGGCCTTAGTCCAGTCCTCCGGATCCACAACTGCCCTCAAGTCATGCTTCCATTGAGCAACATATGATAGGGAAACACATGTCGAGCGCCTATTTAAAGATGTATAAAGTAGGGAAACAAGACCTGGGGTGCCAGAATGCAGTTTGCAAAGCTGTTCAAAGGCAAATTTCTGATATGGAAAGGTGGAGGTGTCAGGCAGTGAGGTCAGCCAATGCCCCAATTGAAGATAACAAAAAAATTCCACATGAGGGACATTCCTTGATTCCAGAAGAGAATTCCAAGTGGGGAAAGCACCTGCAAAAATCCACAGGCCACCCTCCAGGAGAACGCCCCAGGTTGATCTAAACCTGGTGGGAAGAAAGGATTATTAGTAATTGGGAGCAAAGGTAGAAAGGGTGAGATCAAGCCACTAGAAAGGCGAACCAAGTCCCGTACGTGCAGGCTATGGAGCAAAAGTGGCCTCAAAGTTGTCAGGGGTAGAGCAGGGGGGAGCCAGAGAAGCGTTGAAGTCACAATAGGGGCACAATTAGGTCGTTCCAAAAGAACCCAGAGAGGAACATCTGAGGAAGAGTGCAATATAGACAGTGGAACTATCTGGCTCGCCTGATAATACTCTGCTACATTAGGCACCCCCAGACCACCTTTCAGCCTATGAACAAAAAGCGTATTTCTGCAGACTTTGGGGTGCCGGTCAGCCCAGATAAACTGCATAATCCTTGCCTGAATCAGCCAAAGGAAATAAGAGGGAGCCCACACTGGAAGGGTGCGAAAACAATATAACAATTTTGACAGGATAGTCATTTTCACCGAATGAACTCATTCAATTCAAGACAAGAATGGGAATTGCCAAGAGTGCATAAGAGAGGACACGGAACAAAGCAATGGAAGATAGTTGGCAGCAAACAAAGCACCATAGGTGGGGGTCAGGTGGATGCCCAAGTGGATGCCCAAGTATTCAAGCGAAGATGAAGCCCATTTGTATGGAAAATGGGACTGCAAGTGCAAAACCAAATCCGAGGCCAAGGTGATGTTGAGAACAACAGTCTTATCTAAATATATACAGAGGCCTTAAATCAAGGAGAAACTCGCAAGCACCTGTTGCAAGTCTGGGAGCGTTGTCAATGGATTAGAGAGAGTCAAAAGGGCATCATCCGAAAAAGACTAAACTTAAATTCGTGTCCTGCATATGGGACCCCCGATATGCTGCAATCAGCAATCCCATACCCCTTTTATGGCCAATAACTTGCATATAAGCCTTCAAAATGGGCACTTTTGAATTTACAAGTTCGAGTCCCATAGACTAACATTAAGTTCGAAGCTCACGGTCGAACACTCATTAGGTTCAAATGTTGGACTGTGAACCAAACAGAGGGGGTGTTTCGGCCCATTACTAGTCATCAATTGCCATCACTTTTGGCCTTAATTCAAAGCACTTAATTAGAAATGCGAGAGTATTAATATTCAGCCAGAAAAATGGAGATCTATTAGAGTTTAGGACATTTCTAATTTATAATATAAAACTTAAACACAGTGAAGTTTTTTTTTTCACAGTATCTGTGCTTTTATTTACTATTTGCAAATGTTCTATGAAACCTTTACTCATTCATGTGTGGAGGGAGGTAAAGTATATCTGAGGTCTCCCTTATTATAAAGAAGGCTTCCAAATTTTGATAAGACCCCCACATCCATATTTAGCGGCAGAATATAGGGATGAGGCCTTTGTTTCTTACAATATGGAGGCAATCAATTATATCTGCCCTGTGCTAGGAGAAAAAGTGAGATATTTCAGCAGCTGTAGCAAACACCCCCTTGGGGGTTAGAATTAACCACTATATATACAGCGCTTTACACTACCTACTCAAAATTCATCATCACATGTGTACAGAGCAACTAAAAGTAAAAAAGTGTCATATCACATTAATAAATAAATTACCTAATTACAACAACAATTAATTTCATCCAAGAAAATGAATTGCAACCAAACTCATTAATCAAATGAGTAAAGTGTCCAATGTGTTTTTGGCTATTCCTTAAAATGTTCAGTGCATAAGGCAAAAATTAATGAATTAGATTAAATAAACAAAATAAACAAAAAGGTGTCCAATGTTTCAAGTGCTATTGACTCACAATCACGTACATGTATGTTCAAGCAGGTATACTGGGGCTATGGCTGCAGTTATCAGTCATTACCCCAGTATCGTTTTTCTAGCAAAAAATACTGATTTTTACATGTAGGAGGAGAGTGTCAAAATAGGCCTGTTCTTCAGGTGGTTAAAGTGATTCTAAAGGCTGATGTATTCTATGCATGAAGGTAAAAAACCTTCAGTATGCAGCTTCCCCTATAATCCCCTCAATACTTTCCCTGATCCCGATCCAGCCATGTGTACGAGAGAGAATGCTCTCCCAGGTCTCTGCCTCCTCGTTGGCTGAGAGACAGCTCCCATGGCTGTCAATCACAGCTATTGAGGAGGGAGTGGTGGCTGATCCAAGCCCCATTTTGTTTGTCTTATAGATACAGAGCGGGGCTTGGGAGTGAACACTGACGAGCGCCTACAGAGAAAGTGGCTTGCTATGTGGGAACTCAGCGAAGAGGAGGATCCAGAAGAGAAAGCGGGGAACCTGAGAAAAGGAGGATCAGGGCTGCAGGTAAGTATAACATGCTTGTTATTTTTTAAAAAAAGGCACTTTTTGCCTCTGCGTACCACCACCTTCACTCCTGATAACTCACCAGTTAGTACTGGCCTCCTTTTTATACAAAAAGGTGGTCAAACTGCACTTTTCCCCTTGGGGCAAGTTTGCTCCAACTCTCTATATGTACTGTATATACAGACATACACATCAGCAAAGAGAGGCACTCACAGGACGTGAAAGGAAATAAAACAGGATGTATTCAAGCACTCAATAAAACTGCTTGAATGCATTTTCTGAAGTACAGTGAGCTCTTTTCTATCCCTAACTGTATGTTATTTACTTTTTGTAGTGTACTCAGGCACTTTCTATTTTTATTTCTGCAGGAAGCAATTTTATCATTATATAGATATATACATTTTGTTTGTTGTGTTTTAAGTGTATGTAAACCCTTACAATATTAGGGTTCCCTTTTGCTCTGCTAAATATACAATTGAAAACAATTTATTTGATTTTTTTTTTTTAGATAAACCCAATACCAGTTAATCCCACCAGAAATCCAGTAAACTCAAAGATTCCTGTGCATTCTGTCTCTGCTGCACTAAAACCCCAAACAGTGTTATCAACCCTGCTCAATTTACCTCTCTGACCTACAGAACACCTCCCTCTTTGATTGCACAGTCAAGGAGAGGAGGATGACATGATTGATGATACAACTGCATTGGGGTCTTTTTTTGGATCTTTTACTTTATATTCAATTACTTTTATAAAAAAATTGGTGTCATATTTATTGTTTACATTTTTTTGAATGAGTAGGGGTAGTTGCTCATTTACATAGGGGAAGGGAGCTTCCAGATTTCAATAAATCCCCCACCTGCAGACCTCATCATCTGCAGGGCCATGGTTGTGGGGAAGTTGCCCCTATCCTCATGAACATGGAGATAAGGTTCATTCTCTGATAAGGGCCTGGTATTGATTTTGCTGAGGAGGATTTTTGTTCTTGTTTTTTGGGGTGAGGTTTCCCCTTAAATTCCATTCCAAGTAATTTTACGGGGAATCTCACACCTTTTTTGTATGTGTGTGTGGGGTTGCCAATTAACATCTATGTCAGACCCACATCTAGGATAAGTGTCTGGTATAGATGAAGGGAATCCCAGCTTCTTTTTACAAACAGAAGTAAGCGTTTGACAGCTGTAATATACCACCACTTCAGCATACCCATACTTTGCTGGAGTTTGAGTCGTTGTACCGTTTCCGTTATTTAGAGCCAACAGTCGACTCTCTTGTAATAGCAATCGAAGCTGCTAACTAGTCTCCCCCCTCCACCTTCTACCACTTTAACAGGTGCTGCCATTCCACTGGGAGTCCCAATTGACCAGTTAGGGCTGCAGCTGGCTGGTCACAAAGACCGCATCATCTTTGTTCGCCTCTGTTATATAGTAAACAGGAAGTGATGACCTGACATCACTCCTGCTTTACTCGAAATTAAACAACGCCATTTTTTAAAAAGCATTCAATCACACCGATCTTGGTGTGACTGAATGCTTTTAAAGGCAGAGGAGGGATTTGGCATCTCATTGATTGCAGATCCCTCCATAAAGAGTATCTGTCACATGCCTATTGCTGTTACAAGGGATGTTTACAAGTGATCAAAAAGCAACAGTGTAAAAATTAAATTAAATTTAAAAAAAATTTAAATTGCTCCCATCCCCCCATGTTTGCACGCAAAGACGAGCACACGCATAGGTCCCACACACACAAACAATGAACGTACCAAACACCAGATCATGGGCAGTAATCCTAGTACCAGACCTCCTGTGTAAATCTATAGTAATAATCTGTAAAGACTTTTAATACTTCATCTGTGGATAGTAAAATTTACATCATTTGTCGCACAGGCAGGCGCAGTTTTAAAGCATGATGTGTGCGGTATCTATTTACTTGGCATAACATCCTCTTTTATATTTACAAAATCATTGGGTTATGTATTGTATTTGAAATACCATATAAAAAATAGCAAAACCCACCAATTCATTCTCTAGGGCCTCTGATTTATAAAAAAAAAAATTATAATGTTTGAGGGTTCTCTCAGTAATTTTCAAGCAACAGATAATGATTTTTACATGTAAACAAAAAGTGGCAGAAAAGGTATGGTCTGGAACTGGTTAAATAGCATTTTTTTCTTTTTAAATGTCAGCTTTGCTGTGGAAGGTTGTATACCTTGTGCACATGTGCCACTTCACAGGCAGGTTAATTGCACCCCCCAGGCATTTTATTTAAAGGAATTTTCTTTTTCAATTTTTCACTTTAGGTATTATTAAAATAGCAATTCCAAGCCAAAATTATATATATACTATATATATAATATATACTTTTTTTTTGCTATGGTACATGTTTCCCAGGCCAGTGCCCAGCCTCCAATACCATTTGCTTTGATAATCCCTTACCTATTAGGCTAGCAAATAACCATTACTCTTTTAACATTTCTGTCCAATTGACTTTAACTGGGTTCAGATTTGTCAATTTCAGTAATGTTTGCCAAACCCACTTCGAACCAAATCCTGTTATGCGCATGAATGATACCAAAGCAGCCAAAGACCTGCAATTCTCCTCCTTTTCACCACTCCCTTTCCACTTCTCTCATCACTCTACAGAAATCTGCATCCACTGCTACATCTGTTAATTGGATCGGTAGGGATGAAAGTCTGACAAGGAGTTGAAAAGGAATAGCTTATAGCACATCAAGCAGTGAAGAGGGTCAGCATGGGGTCGTGGTTAGTAGGTCCAAGCATAGGTTTCAACCATGCTTAAACTCTCTTAAGCCCACCCTGCTTCCTTCAGTTACAGTAGGGCAAAAAATTATTTAGTGAGCCACCAATTGTGCAAGTTCTCCCACTTAAAAAGATGAGAGAGGCCTGTAATTGACATCATAGGTAGACCTCAACTATGAGAGACAAAATGAGAAAAAAAATCCAGACAATCACATTGGCTGATTTGGAAAGCAT
The DNA here is from genome assembly GCF_062004578.1 of Staurois parvus. Classification (NCBI taxonomy): domain Eukaryota; kingdom Metazoa; phylum Chordata; class Amphibia; order Anura; family Ranidae; genus Staurois; species Staurois parvus. Next base: position 1,381,682 of record NW_028318332.1, read on the forward strand.
TTATTTGCAAATTATGGTGGAAAATAAGTATTTGGTCACCTACAAACAAGCAAGATTTCTGGCTCTCACAGACTTGTACCTTTTTCTTTAAGAGGCTCCTCTGTCCGGCACTCATTACCTGTATCAATGGCAGCTGTTTGAACTTGTTATCAGTATAAAAGACACCTGTCCACAACCTCAAACAGTCACACTCCAAACTCCACTATGGTGAAGACCAAAGAGCTGTCGAAGGCTGCTTTACACCTTTATATAAATGAAGCTGATGTAAATGATTACATTTATTCTTTGATACTGGCCCCAAATACAATGAATAAAGACACCATCCTTCCAGTTAAAACAAAGTGTGTGTGTATGTTTGCGTGTGTGTGTGTGTGTGAGAGAGAGAGAGATTGCTGTTTGCCATATCCCTGTACTTTATGTTTTCTAAGAAACACATTTAAATATTTTTTTAACTTATTGATGCTCTTTGCTGACACCACCAACTGTGGAAGGGAGTTCCACATTCTTACCGCCCTAACAATAAATAACCCCTTAAGCAGTTAAAGATTGAAACATTCCTTGACCAACTTCATTGTGTCTTCTTTAGAGACCTAAGATTAAAAAGTTTCCTCCCAGTGCTAGAATCACCTTTCAAAGATTTGTATATTGGTATCATATCAACTCTTAAGTGTTGCTTCAGTGCCCAGGTAAAATATGTTTAATGTATGTAGCTGTTCCTCATAACTGATGTCCTCCAGTCCCCATATTAGCTTTGTTGCCCTTTTCTGGACTCTCTCTGGTTCATGCACATCCTTCTTAAGGATTGGTGGCCAGAAGTGGATGGCATACTCATGATGTGACTGAGCCAGAGTTTTGTAAAGTGGTAGAATTGTAGTTTTATCTCATGGGTAAATACCGTTTTTAATGCTTGCTAATAGTCTTCTGGTCTTGCTTGCTGTATGTTGGATTTGAATGCTGGGGTTGAGTCTGTGATCTAGCAGGACCCCCAGATCTTTTTCCATCCTTGATTCCCCCCAGAGGTTCTCTCCCTAGTGTGTAACTTGCATACATATTTTTAGCTCCCAAATGCGTCATTTTACATTTTTCTATATTGAACCTCATCTGCCATATACTGCAGCTGACCAACCCTCTATTTTAACTAGGTCTTCTTGTTAAGTTGCTATATCCTGTTGTGAAGTTATTGCCCTGCCTAGCTTTGTATTGTCAGCAAACACTCAGATTGAACAATGTATTCTAACCTCTATATCATTTATGACCAAGCTAAACAAAGTTTTTCCAAGGACAGAACTCTGGGGCACCCTGCTGTCAACTCCATTTCATTCAGAAAATATTCTATTAATCACCAGCTTCTGGACACTCTGCTGCAATCAGATGTCTATCCATATATATATATGATCTCCAAAAGACTTTAATTTGTAAATTCATAGTTTGTGGGGTGCTGTATCAAATGCCTTAGCAAATCTAGATACACTACATCAGCAAGACTTTCTCTATCCAAATTACAGCTCACCTTCTTACAGTAAGGTTGGTCTGGCAAGAACAGTTCTTCATTATCCATTTTGGTTACTACTATTGATACTATTTTCTTCTGCAAATTCTTTGATGTGGTCCCTTCTCATGGCTTCTAATAGTTTACATTCTATTGATTTTAGGCTGACTGGTCTTTAGTTACCAGGTATATATCTCAGCCCTTTTTGGATACTGGTACCATGTTTTCATTTTGTAATTTTTTTCATTGTTTTCATGGTACCTTTCCAATCCATAAGCTATCCTTAAAAATTAGGAATAATGGTCTGGCAATGACATGGCTAAGTTCTTTGAGAACTCTTGTGTTTAAGCCATCTGGTCCTGGTAATTTATTCACATTATTTTTTTCTAATCTTTTTAACACTGGTCTCTGTCAGCCACAAGGGTACATTTAATATAATGTAATTAACATTACTGTCTTATCTATTATACCCCTCCTTTTAATTCATATAAACTGAGGAGAAGAATGTATTTATTACAGTTGCCTTCTCCGTCACTTGTGACCAACTTCGTCTGATCATCTTTTATAGGGCTAATATCTTCTGACCTAGCCTTTTTACTATTAATATATAAATTGGGGGATTTTTTTTGTACTCTTCTCAGCAATATGTCTTTTGTAATCTATTTTAGCTGTCCTGATCACACTCTTGTAATTCTTAGGTTTGAAAAATTTGGGGGCCACATAAATTTGCATTATTTATTCTACTGTGTCCAAAAATATTGAATCCTTCTAGAAAGTTTCAATATATGAATATCAAATAAACTTGAAATATATAGCAATCTTTTGAAAAACTGAAACATTTTTTGAATCCGTCTGTACCAACGAATATACGAAACGAATGCCAAAGGTACGTGCATTGCATGACCGCGCAATTATCAGTTAAAGTAACACAGGGCTGTAACACAAAAAATGGCCTGGTCAGGAAGGGGGGTAAATCCTCTGGAGGGCAAGTGGAAGCACCATCTGCCACTGATTTTGTCATTTGAAATGTAGCACACCCTTGGGTGATGCTTGGCTAGATATATAGGTTCAGCTCCCACCTGAATCTGGTAACACCTCCGGATTATACCCAGAACACTTCGACACTCTGAGAATATTTTTTATGGGTTTTATGGAAGAAGACAAACCCTGAAAAAGAACTAGCTGATTTAACACAGGTAATGTACATAAAACACAGATACCACTTTGCATAACACAGTTAGTAAGAAGTCACAATTCACTCGCCAAATTCTCCAAAAACTGACTGGTATCACACTGACTAGGGTGACATAAGAGAGTGACATTGACACATGAAACAATAACTGTTAATGAGATTTAGCAGCTTATTGAAATTTGCTATAGCAATACTATCTAGAGCAGAAATGTCCTACCTAACCACTGGCCAGTGGGATGAAACTTAAAGTCTCTCAACGTTGGGGCCCTTTAATCAATGGAAGAGCGCTCACTCTCTTGCAATAGAAGAAAAACAATACTTCAACAAATCTTTACCATACAGGTGAAATCCTGATATACTGACACTTGCTCAGTATATTCAAAGCAGCAAGCTTCTGTGGGGACTTGGAACTAAACACACTCTTCAGCCACAGCACAAGTCTTGAGGAGACAAACCAGTAATATACAGAGACAGAGTTCTCTCATCAATCAGCAGCAGGAATAGCTAATTCTGAGCAGCTTGGGCTTTCCAAGATCTGTGTCACTCTGAGAATTAGAGAGCAGGCTTTCTCATGACCATTCTCCAGAGATGAACAGCAAGTGCAGCAATATCAAAATCCCCTTTCATCACAGAGTACTCACTGTTTCTGAATTGTCCTCTAGATAGCATTAGACAGTAGTAGAAATCCTCTCTCTTTCAGCAGCTCCAGACTTTGAGAGACACATGCACTTGAGTGGCTGTAATCCTGAGTGTCAGGCAGGACAATCCTTGATTTGCACACTGTCCTCCTGCAACAATTCCTCTGCTACACACTCCCAACCCAGCCCATGGGCTCTAGCAGCACAGAGAGTGAGACTCTGTGACTTTACACCAGGAGCCCTTGCTCCATGCGGTCCCCTGAAAATGTCTGCTTCCCCACATGTGCTTCTTCTTCCTTTTTCCTCTCTCCTTTCCTCCACAGCCAATCATATGTTCAGCTGCAACAGTGCTGCTATGGGTGGATCCTTTTCAGCTGTAGCAACAACCAATTAGAGCACAGTCCTGCTTTTCCTGTCTGTCACTCACAAAGAGAGAAAAGAAAAAAATGCTTTGCAACAGCTGTTTAAGATTTAAAGCAACCAGCACATCTCTACAGTAACAATGTGTATACCTGGGTCCTCTCCAGCTCCACCCAACAATTTTTCCATCCAATCTGCAATGTGCCGAACCTGAATGCCCAGCAAACAGCACACTGTTTGTTGATCATGGTGCTTGTGACAGATTGCCTTTTGTTTTAATAATTGAGTCCCATACCACCAGTATCTATCTATCTGAAACCCTGGCCCCATCCTTACTGGAGTAGTCATTCCCCTGGCAGCTAGGAGAGGTAGTCCGCTCCAGTAATACCACTCCTAAGTTGATATCTCCAACATCATACAACTTGGCTTATTTATTGGTATGAATCAACTCAGGACTAGCCCCTCCAATGCTCTTCCCTCCACCCCGTCTTCAAAGTGTAACCCAGCTACCTATCTCTGGAGTCTGCTGCTCCATATACCATGCTCCTCTATACTGGTCCCAGCCAGCACCTGACAGGTAGGGTCCACACTTCTATACATATTTCTGATGCTTTGCAGTGTTGCCAGCTGATTCTCTAGGTCCAGGATATGGGTTTCCAAACAAACAAATTGCTCACATCTCACACAGCAGTATTCACTCTTGAAAGGTTCCAGCTGCTCCAGCAACTGCAGGATGCCACACCTAATGTTTACCAAACTGGTCTTTTGTTGTAAAATGTATCATACTTGATGCAAGCTAATCCATGCTCTTTGTCTCCCATTTTCAGCCCTTTTTCTTGTGATGTTAATCTGGAATATTTGTGGCTGTTGTCTCTATAAGTAATGTAATCAAAGAGTATTTTATTTCGTTTCCCTCTCTGCCCTTACCCCACAATAAACTCTGGTCTGATGAAAGTGCTTATATACTACTCATGAAGTCTTGGAAATATTTTGCTGACTAGTTTTGGATACATATGCACTCTAAAGTTGATGTTTTTATTTCAAGCTGTGCGGTGTCCTATTCAATGAATTGTTTTTTTTAAATATGTAGCGAGTCAGTACAATATTTAGCTTTATTTCTGGGGAATAATGCACTCTAAAGTTGGTATTTTTTAATAAAGCTTACCGGGGTTACTGCTATTCAAAATGCACCTTAAATAAATAGCTTAATAACTATGAAGTTATTGAATTACCTATTCCTTTTCACCATGAAATATAATGTGATTTGTAGCCTGCAAATCTGAACATGCATCTGTCATTTTCTAAATTTGGACTAAAACAGATAGTTTTTTTCATTACTGTCTGTGCAGTATGTCCAATGTTCCTCCTTGTTTCATTGCTTCATCATACCCTGAAGTGTTAATTCATGTTGCCAATTGTAATGGAAGATGGAGGAGCTAGGAACGCAGACAAGATAAGTAAAATGCGGTTGGTTGGGGCTTTAAGGGGACATTGTGGCAATCACAATTACCTAGATCCAAGGTCCAACCATTGGACAATTCCCTCCATGATGGATAATGTGATGATGCAGATTAAGAATACTAGAGACAAGTCAGAAATCATTATCTACATATTTGTTCTGGTTAATGACTGAATGTATTACAGGCATTGATCCACCATGACAACCAAACAAGTAGCATTTTCAAAAGACGAGCCAGCTATGGCAACTTTCATATTTCTCTGTAAGATTCTTTTAAACAGAATTCTAGGCAAAAGACAAAATTCTATAAGATTAAGTGAAATTAGAAACCAATTATGAAATTCAGATAGTGTTATACGCTTATTCTTTGGAAAAATGATTAGAACAAAGGCAACAGGGAAACAGAGAAGGAAGAAAACTGTTTATTTTCCAATGGGATATGTTGAGAGGTTCATGCTGTGTAAAAACAATTCTTGTTTTCAATAATTTTTTAATCTGCAGCCACTTGCTGACCACAATATGTATATAAACATTGCGGTTTGCAAGTGCTTTACTGGGGTTATGGCTGACGATATCAGCCATAACCCGGTATCTTGTTTTTCAGCCGGTGGCTGGCTTTTTCATGAAAGCGATCTGAGCAGCTCATTAGCCACTGGATCACTTTCAGTAGCAGCGGGAGGGGGCGCCTCCTCTGCCACCTGCTGGTGTTTCTGGGGCTTACTGTTAAAACTGGCATGCCCGAAAAATGATCCAAGGGTGCAGCCAGCTGCACACAGAGGCGGTGAGAGACTCTGTCATCTCTGATCACCTTCATGGCCTTGGAGGACCGAAGCAACGCCATGCCGTTACTTCTGGTCCGGGGCAGATGTAAACAATTTTTTTTAAAGCAAAAAAAACACATTTTTTTTTATTTTTTTGCTTTTAAAGGTAAAGGAGAGATTTTGGGCCTTTTTGAGATCTTTCCTTAAAGAGGACCTGTCATCCTTATGTCTATTACATTCCTTGTAATATGAATAAAAGTGATAAAAAAATTAAGGGGACAGTGTAAAAATAAAAAATAAAATAAATAAGAAAAAATTAATTTTAAAGCATACTTAACATACTTACTTGCAGAGAATGCATACAGTTGCAAGAAAAAGTATGTGAACCCCTTGGGATTATGTGGAGTTTTGCATGAATTGGGCATAAAATGTGCTCTGAACGTCATCTAAGTCACAACAATAGAAGAACACAGTCTGCTGAACATAATACTACACAAACATTAGATGTTGCCATGGTTTAATTGCACATAACATGTAAACATTCACAGTGCAGGGAGGAAAAAGTATGTGACCTTTGGACTTAATAACCCTCCTTTGGCAGCAATAACCTCAACCAAACGTTTCCTGTAGTTGCAGATGAGACCTGCACAACGATCTGGAGTAATTTTGGACCACTCCTCTTCACAAAAGTGTTTCAGTGTAGCAATATTCTTGGGATGTCTGGTGTGAATCTCTCTCTTAAGGTCATGCCACAGCATTTCAATTGGGTTGAGGTCAGGACTCTGATTGGACCACTCCAGAAGGCGCATTCTGTGCTGTTGCAGCCATTGTTTTGTTGAATTACTTGTATGCTTTGGGTCATTGTCCTGTTGCATCACCCATCCTCTGCGGAGCTTCAGTTGGCGGACAGATGGTCGTACGTTTTCCTGCAAAATGTCTTGATAAACTCTGGAATTCATTTTCCCAACAATGACAACAATCCGTCCAGGCCCTGAGGCAGCAAAGCAGCCTCAAACCATGATGCTCCCTCCGCCATGTTTTGCAGTGGGGATGAGGTTTTGATGTTGGTGTGCTGTGCCTTTTTTTCTCCACACATAGTGTTGTGTGTTCTTCCCAAACAACTCAATCTTGGCTTCATCTGTCCACAGTATATTTTGCCAGTAGTGCTGTGGAACATCCAGGTGCTCTTTTGCAAACTTCAAACGTGCTGTAATATTCTTTTTGGACAGCAATGGCTTCCTCCGTGGTGTCCTCCCATGTACTCCATTCGTGTTTAATGTTTTCCTTATTGTAGATGTGTCAACAAAAATGTTAGCATGTGCCAGAGATTTCTGTAGGTCTTTAGCTGAAACTCTGGGATTCTTCTTTACCTCATGCAGCATTCTGCGCTGTGCTCTTGCAGTCATTTTTACAGGACAACCACGCCTAGGGAGAGTAGCAACAGTGCTAAACTTTCTCCATTTGTAGACAGTCTGCTTTTGGAGATACTTTTGTAACCCTTTCCAGCTTCATGCAAGTCAACAATTCTTGATCGTAGGTCTTCTGAGAGCTCTTTTCTGCGAGGCATGGTTCACATCAGACAGTGCTGCAGTCAAGGTTGGCTCACTCCTGGCTCCAATTAGCTCTGGGAGAAGTCATTAAGCTAGGGCCCCACATTCTTTTTCCTCCCTGCACTGTGAATGTTTACATGTTATGTGCAATTAAACCATGGCAACATCTAATGTTTGGGTAGTATTATGTTCAGCAGACTGTGTTCTTCTATTGTTGTGACTTAGATGATGTTCAGAGCACATTTTATGCCCAATTCATGCAAAACTCCTCGAAATCCCAAGTTGTTCACATACTTTTTCTTGCAACTTTATGTAAGTTGCGTACACATATGTAAATGTTGTTCGCAGCACACAGGCGAGGTATCACTGCGAATAGAGATGAGCGAATTATTCAAAAATTCGATTCGGCTGATTCGCCGAATTTGTGGAATAAATTCGATTCGATGCGAATTTATTCGCTGCGAATTTAACTTATTAAAAGGGTTTCTAGGCTTCAGAGAGCCTTTATATTAGTGCAGAACACTGTACCTTTAATTTAAATGCCCTTGGAGTCTGCTGGGGAAGAGAAATAATACTGTCAGTCAGTATGACATGCAGATGAGTGCCGTCGATCTTAGAATCACCGCACACTTCACTCATTTGGGCAGTCACGGGGCACGACGAAGAAGATGAAGAAGAAGATGAAGAAGAAGATGAAGAAGAAGAAGAAGATGAAGATGAAGAAGAAGAAGAAGAAGAAGATGATGATGAAGAAGAAGATGATGAAGAGGAAGATGATGATGAAGAAGAAGATGATGAAGAAGAAGATGAAGATGATGATGAAGAAGAAGATGATGAAGAAGAAGAAGAAGAAGATGAAGAAGAAGAAGAAGATGAAGAAGAAGATGAAGAAGAAGAAGAAGAAGGATAAGAAGAAGAAGAAGATGAGGATGAAGAAGAAGATGAGGATGAAGAAGAAGATGAGGATGAGGATGAAGAAGAAGAAGAAGGATAAGAAGAAGAAGAAGAAGGATAAGAAGAAGAAGAAGAAGAAGAAGAAGATGAGGATGAAGAAGAAGAAGAAGATGAGGATGAAGAAGAAGAAGAAGATGAGGAAGATGAGGATGAGGAAGAAGAAGAAGAAGAAGAAGAAGGATAAGAAGAAGAAGAAGAAGGATAAGAAGAAGAAGAAGATGAGGGTGAAGAAGAAGAAGAAGAAGAAGAAGAAGGATAAGAAGAAGAAGAAGAAGGATAAGAAGAAGAAGAAGAAGAAGAAGAAGATGAGGATGAAGAAGAAGAAGATGAGGATGAGGATGAAGAAGAAGAAGAAGAAGAAGGATAAGAAGAAGAAGAAGAAGAAGAAGAAGAAGGATAAGAAGAAGAAGAAGATGAGGAAGATGAGGAAGATGAGGATGAGGATGAAGAAGAAGAAGGATAAGAAGAAGAAGAAGAAGAAGAAGATGAGCATGAAGAAGAAGAAGATGAGGATGAAGAAGAAGAAGAAGAAGAAGGATAAGAAGAAGAAGAAGAAGAAGAAAAAGGATAAGAAGAAGAAGAAGATGAGGAAGATGAGGATGAGGATGAAGAAGAAGAAGAAGAAGTAGGATGAAAATAAGAAGAATTCCAGTACAGCAAAAAGTGTATCTGCAGAGAGCTCCGCTATTTCTGACAGTTCCTTCACATTTACAGCGGTTGAAACATTGTATCTATTTGTTTCCGAATAAAAACATCTGTATCCTAAATGGAAACAAATAGATACAATGTTTCAACCGCTGTAAATGTGAAGGAACTGTCAGAGAACTGTCAGAAATAGCGGAGCTCTCTGCAGGGACACTTTTTGCCGGCTGTAGAAGGGATGAAAATCGGCCGATCGGGAAAAATTCGATTCGTGCATCCGAAGTTTGCTAATTTTCGGATTCGGTGCGAATCGAATTTTTCCTAATATTCGAAACGAATTCCACTTCGCCAAGTTCGATTCGCTCATCTCTAACTGCGAACATTAGAGGAAGAGAAATAGTTCTAGCACTAGACTTCCTCTGTAATTCTAAACATGGAGATTTTTAGGTACCGTAGTTTGCCACCATTCCCCGAGCATGCACAATTTTAAAGCGTGACATGTTAGTTATCTATTTACTTGCCGTGACATAATTTATCATATTTTACAAACAAATTGCAGTATATATTATGTTTTGGTTTATTTTTAATTCATTAAAGTGTATTTTTTCCCTCCAAAAAAATAGGTTTTGAAAAACCGCTGTGCAAATACCATGTGACATAAAAAATTGCAACAATCACCATTACATTCTCTAGGGTCTTTTTTTTTAATCAGGTAATTTTTATTAAGCTTTTTTAAATAACAGAACAAAGTTTCCACATATACAAGTTTTAACAAAAGTAAGTATACATTGTGCAAACTATAATCAGAAGGAAAAAAACATAAACTTAAAACACTTCACATACTCACAGCTTATTATCCAGACTTACAGTAAATATATATATTGACCATTTGTATGAAGAATGCATGGACAGATCATGCCAAGCAGAGTAACATACATCAAATTATCAAAGAAATTGATTGATCGCCTACAACACCAAATGTAAAATCCATACAGTGCCATACTTTTTCCATTTTTAGATGATAATTTTTTATAACCTAACCCTGTTTTAAACTTCTCCACAACTTTATCCCTGACCTGTATGTTGTGTTCTTTGGCCTTCGTGATGCTGTTTGTTCACTAATGTTCTCTAACAAACCTCTGAGGGCTTCACAAAACAGCTGTTTTTATACTGGGATTTAATTACACACAGGTGGACTCTATTTACTAATTAGGTGAGTTCTGAAGTCACCTTTGTGTTGGTCTATCACATAAAATCCCAGTAAAATACATTTATGTTTTTGGCGGTAACATGATAAAATGTGGAAAATTTCAAGGGGTATGAATACTTTTTCAAGGCACTGTATACTTGTACAGTCTAACCTTCCATAAACAGCTATGAAAGCATATTGGAATATCAAGATGTTCCTTCTAATTTTCCCTCCCCGTACCTCTAGGGTTTTTCCTAAAAATATATATATAATGTTTGGGGGTTATAAGTAATTTTCTAGCAAAAAATACTGATTTAAATTTAAAATGCTTGGTCTTCAAGTGGTTAAATAAACCTAGGGTGATCCTGCCATAAAGGTCTTTCTTCACTTACCTCCTCTTATAGAGTGGTAATTGTCCCCCATTTTTCCTTCTGTACTGCCACTTTGTAACATGTGCTTTTGATTGAGGGAAGTCAGTGCAAACCAGTAAACTGCAGCTGATACTGAAGCAAGTGCATGTAGACAGGAAATGGCTGAAAGAGGCTGGAGGAGATCTGCAGCACTTAGATGCAAAAAAGGAATGGAAAAAGTGAAAACAGTATTTTATTTAAAAATACTGATACACAGAGTTTAAGCAATCTAAGAGGAAGGGGGGGGTTGCTAAAATTGGAGCATGCAAAATCTGGTGCAGCTCTGCATAAATCAATCAGCTTTCAGGTTTTATTGTCAAAGCTTAATTGAACAAGCTGAAGTTAGTTACCGGTCACACCACTGAGATTTAAAAAAATGCGATTTGTATGCAATTTCTGAAGACTTTATTGCTACTTGTGAATATTTTCAATGATTTCTTGAAATTTGCAGTACAATTTCCATTATATTCTATGTATGTGAAATTGCAACAAAATTGCAGAAAAAGTAATGCAAGAACTACTTTATAAATCACACTTCAGCAAATCGCAAATGTTAAGACGCTGACATTCACATTCATGCAATGCGATTTCAAATCCCAAATCGCACCTGAAATCACATTGTTATGACCAGGAACTTAGAAGCTGATCGGCTACCATGTACAGCTGCAGATTCTGAGTGCTCCAGTTTTAGTAAATCTCCCCTTATATGTTATCCAGTGAATCTACTTTTGGGATATCCAAATTGCTTCACAGATTTTCCAATCAAATGTAATTATTTAAAATGTCCAGCTTCTTTTTTTTCTGATAACATTATGAAAATGTAACAAAATACTCCACTTGATAACCTTTCTGTAGACTAAACAGTGGCATTACTAAGAGAAATTATTGATTGACCTGGAGCAAATGACTTACCACTGCAAAAATGTGCCAATGACAATACTCTGCTTTTCCTCGCTTACATCATATCTCTCCTTCTTCAAGGACAAAGATAAGATGTTATTTCAGATTTACCTGGAAATCAGTTTAATATGACCCATAGGCCCACAAGAAACACATCCAAATATTTGATGAAATACTATTATCAGGCATTGTGCACGCACCAGCAATGTGGTAGAACCAGTCCTGGTAGAACCAAGTATTTGAAAAATGCAATTAATTTTAAAATTGTGGACACAGTAACTAAGCCACTTCTGGATTCTGGAGCCCTTTTGTGAATTATATTCTGCTGAATTATACAAAACGACTAAATATTTATGCACTGAGGCAGAACAGGCACTGCAGTCAGCAAGGAAAGGCTTTTCAAACTGTTTTAATGAAAGTCCATTTTTTTAGACTGTGGGCAGAAAATGCAGAAAATGTTGGTCTAACAGCTGGAAGCAGACAAACATCTTTTTATGTTTCAGCTTGAAAAAAAAATCAAGGTAAATAAAAGTGCACTTATTGAGAGAAAATTAATTTACATTGATCACAATCGGTAAACAGACATTATTTGAAGCTGAATAGAACTCAGCAGGATGAACTTTCCTTTCTAAAATGGTCATTCTGAAAGGTTTGATTGTGCAGAAACTGATGAGTTTAAAGTGGAACTTCTCTCTCTCAATCAACATTGACTATTTCTAATCCTTATGCTGCTAGCATTAGTAAATAGATAGGAAAGTACATTATATTTACTTGTTTTAAACTTTTTTTTACATTTCTTCAATTATTTCCTGGTTTCCAGGCCTATGTAAATGACATCATACATCCCTAGATGCCTTCAGGGGGGAGGGAGTGTTCTCAACTCAATATATGCCTGAGCTAAAGGCAGATGGATTCCAGGAAGTAAATATTACATGAATCATCTGCCCTTACTCAAGATGGCCACTGCCAGAAATGCCAGGGGGTGTTTTTAAAAATGATTTCTTAGCAAAAAACACATGGAGAAATGAATGGATGGGTGAGCTTGCTTTGAATATAAAAAATGAATTAAATAGCATTTTTGGATTGTGGTGCTCAGATGCAGTGCAGTTCCATTTTAAGTAGATAAATAAGAGTGCCCTTATGTTCATATTTATTGTGTTATATATGTACAGTATATATATCTATATATGTACATATATAGTGTATGTACAGTGGTAAGAAAAAGTATATGAATTAACTGTTTTTCTGCTTAAGCTAATAACACACAAACAATTCTAATTTCTTGTGTCTTTATTGAACACACCCAATAAACATTCACAGTCCTGGAGGAAAAAGTAAGTGAACCCATAGACTAGCTAATTCAATGAACACTAATTGGAGTCAGTAGCTTGCACACCTGGAGCCTAATTAATGAAATGTGTTTGGAGGAGTGGTTTTATTGATAGTGTGACCTAGGGCTACATTCCCAAACATGTTGTTATTGCTGTTGTTGGCACCATAGGGATGATTTCTTCTCACTTCCTGTACCAAGAACAATGCACAGGGATAGCAAAGGCAACCCTTCCTTACAATATCCAAAAATTAAAGGAAAAGTTTATTAAGAAAATGTTAAAAAAGCAGCCTAAATGGAATCTGTCTTAATCTGCACAGTAGTCATTTTTTGCATAGATCAGGAAAGACCTTTCGCTGCAAAGGGCTCACACTTCTTTTGTTGCCATAGATAATTAAAGGAGTTAGACAAAAAAATGGAAACACTACATGATTTGTAGGTGTGAAAGTGACAGCACATTTTTGGTGCCACTCAGCCAGTGCCTCTGGACTGAAGCTGCCAATTTATTTGCCATGTCGCAAGGTATAGTATCAAAGGTTATGATGGCATATACAGTTTCTGGGAAAACATCATCTGATAAGCATAAGCGTGGTTTATATGGTCAACTGACCGAAAGAGAAAAAAAGAACATTGCTCAGATTCAGGGGCGGACTAACCATTTGGAAACTCGGGCACTGCCTGAGGGCCCGGGGTCAGTAGGGGGCCCCATGAGATGCCCCTGGTACCTTTTTCATAGGCTTTTTGGAGTTTCGGCAAGGACACAGAGGCCCCATGATCCACTATTGCCCGGGGCCTCATGAGTTGTCAGTCTGCCCCTGCTCAGGATTGTAATCCAGAGTAAGAAAACAACTGCTTCAAAAGTGACTGCAGAGCTCAATCTCAGTCCCGTGAAGGCTGAGAATGATCTTTACAGTCACATTTGCAACAGTTGTTTTCTTATTTCGGATCACAATCCTGAGCAATGTTCTTTTGTCTCCTTCAGTCAATTGACCATGCTTATCAGACAATGTTTTCCAGTAAACTGTATATTCCGTTATAACCTTTGATACTGTACCTCGCAACACGGCAAATAAATTGGTAATTTCAGTCGCAGAGGCACCAGCTAAGCGGACACCAACAATTTGCCCTCTTTAAAGCTCAGTAAGCTCTGACGACTCTGTATTACTAAAAGTGCATGCAGAGAATGATGAAAGTGAGGCTTCACACTTGTTGGCTCATCACACAGGGGATGCAAAAGAATGTTACATCACTTCCACTTTCAATGCAAAACATGTCATCATTTTCATACCTGCAAACCATGTAGTGTTTCCATTTTTTTTGTCTAACTCCTGTATTTCTCTGTTCAAACATACAGGGAAAAGCTGTATTTACTGGACTGAAAAGTGTCCTTGCCAGAGAACATACATTCTAAAAAATGGTTTGTTGGATTTACATTAAACAAATTAAAAAGGTAGCAATTTTCATTCAGCTTTTTAAATAAATTACAATCTAAAACATACATTAACAAAACTAACATATCTGTTTTAAATCATAAATTAGTACTTGAAAAACATAATTAACACCATCAATTTATTGTAAGCTATTCTAATTTAACTTTCTGTGTTTCCCCATTTAAAGATATTTAGTCAGAAAACTTAAATTAAGAGATTCATATGAATTTAGAATTCTATGTTGTGCTAGCTAAACGCTGCAGTATGCATTATTATTATTATACAGGATTTATATAGCGCCAACATTTTGCACAGTGTTTACAATATAAGGGAGACAGTACAATTACTAAACATTTCAGCACAGAAGGAATGTGAGGGCCCTGCTCGTGGAGCTTGCAATCTAAAGGAAGGAGGAGGTGACACAAAAAGTGATACAGGCATTTACATATGGCACTGAAATTTTTACACAGTGCCTTACACACCTTCATATTTGCCCCTGCCATCAAGGAAGGTACAATCTAAGATTCCTACCTTGCATCCAGATGTCATTTAATCTACCAACAAGGTATTTGGAGTGTGGAAGGAAACCCACACAAATACAAGGAGTACATGCAAACTTCGTGCAGACAGTGTCCAGGTCAGGATTCAAACTGAGGACCCCACTGCTACAAAGCTCAGACTTGCATATAACAAATTTTACAGTTTTAAAAACTGAATTATTACTTAGCTGCCATTTCATATATTTTTATGGCTTGTTTATAATTCAGCACAGAGACAATTCCCTTGAAAGTCTTGAGACTAAGTTTCTTTAGAAATGTTTTAAGAAACGTGTCTGTACTCTGGCACCAGGTCAGACATTGACTGTATCATCTAGTCTATCTTTATGCCTACCTTCCATACTTCAGTTCCAGACTCCAATCATATGGAAACGCTGCACTCAGGTTAACCAAAACGTTTTTTATTCCACATTTCTAAGTTCCCCCTGGTGAGCCATCTCTCAGGGAAAGAGTGCATCCACAAAGTCTTCCATTAGAAACCACTGTCTCCTATTTCCCAGTCTCATCACCTGTTATTTGTGCTCGCTTTCAAGACCTGGAGACTGGGTCGTCCATGTTTCATTCCTTTTTAGACATTCGAGAAATCAATAGATTCCACATGAAATATCTTTCTATCTGCAACACTTATACCCGGTATTTATATATTAATAACATATCATAAATTAAAATGACAGATAATGTATGTATGAGTGTACTTGAGATGACTATTTAATCACTTTTAATGTTGTTTCCTTGTCCATTGCAGAGTTGTGTAACTGTATAATTCTGCTAATGTACACTTCTGCCGGGAAGCTTACAGAGGTGGAGCACAGAGGATGCTAAGTGTCAGGGATGATGGCTTGAAAGCTATTAACACTCCTGCAGCAAGGTCATATTTGATGCTTCCTTTTGTTTGTACTATCCATATGTAGCTGCCACTTTTGTATTTTCCCTGTTACCTCACTGTCCTAAATAGACTCCTGGGTCATCATAGTATGGGTCATCTCTTACTATTAGGCAACCATTAACAAGCTGGTTGGAAAAGGAGAAAGTGGTTTACTCACAAAGTGCTCTTACTTTCTGGGAAGAATGCATTTCTCATCACTTTCATTGGCATGTTTATGTATTAGTACAAAAGCTTAAAAAATTACAGATCAGAATAAGAAGAAAAAAAAAGATAAAAGTTAAATATTTTGTTATTTGTTTTCTCCTCGTTTCAGTTTTATTCCAAAAAAATAGAAGAAGACTTTTTTTGTGTTTGCAGCTTTTTCGCCCTTTCCCAAAACCAATATTATCACCAGACATTTTACTAGTAGTTTACTGTTATTATCTGGGTGATGGTTGTGACATGTTGATCATACATGGCAGTGAGAAAATTGATTTCCCTCAACAGAAACGCATCCAATTTTCTGAAGGCCATAATTTTATGTCCACAACAAAATAAAAAGGGTCATTTTCCTGAAGATGAGCAGAATTGAAATCTTTCATAAAAAGCAACTGTCAGTGTCTTACTTTCAGTGCTTGAGACTTAGGGATTTTTTTGTATTTGAATGAAAAAAAATAGAATGGAAAATAGATACAGCTTTGGGAAATATAAATGTGTTGATTTATAATAGGCATACACCAAACACCTTTTTTATTTTTAGCTGCAGTACTGGAATATGGCATGTGATTGGCTGCTATTAGGAATGAAGTTGGGGTTCACGGCTACTGTTGGTTCATAACAAATTCACTGGATTTGTGAAGTTCACAAATCAGGAACTTTTGTTTGCTGGTTTGCCACTAGAAATAAGGAACATCTTACAGCATAATGTAGTGCAAAGCCTTTGACCTTGGTCATCTGAGTCTTAAGAGCCAAAAATTTGAAGAATAAAAGGGATGACTGCCAGCAGCTATATTGTCAGTGCATGTTGATGCAATTAGAAAGAGCCCTTCCAGCTCTGTGTAGGGAGAGATAATGTTTTTTTTTTTTTTTAAATAATTCTGACATTGACACGTGTCCTCCATGCCAGTGCCAGCTTCCCATGATTTTTTTATTGCCTCCTCCCCAATGGGACTCACCATAAAGTTTGCAAATTTTGAGCAAGATTCGCAAAACTGTTCTTGAACCAAACCCAGGAATATTCGCTCATCCCTAGTTGCTATGGATTACTATCGTTTCCACATCCATATTTTTCTGTGCACTTTAAATGTATCTAAACTCAAGAACAAAAATCTAATAAATTACAGCCTGCCAGTACTTAGATTTGGTGGCTGCCTTACTATTTCTATGTGCTTTTTCCTCTTAATTCCTCCTGGTGATCTAGCCAGGTACACACTTCACATCCTAGGATGACAACACTCACTGTTTGGACTGTATCTGTGGAGGAGCAATGAAAGTCCCTAAGTCCGGGTCTCAGCCCTGGCATTTATATCCCCCATTCTATGTGTTTCACAGAGGGTGGAGATCAGGCTAGGAATCTGCCCTGATGACTCCATGTAATCCGCAGAACAAGAATAAAAAAATAATCTCAGCCACCGCACACCATACAAGCCCAGCGTATGACTGCATAGAGTTAGGCTGAGGCTGCTATCATCAATCACATGCTGGGCTTGTAGGGTGCGCGGTGGCTGAGTTTTTTTTCTCCTTGTTCTACACAAGGGCAGTGTCATCACCCTAAGCGCTTGCTCCTGATTTGGACTACAGAACACTTCCCCTTCTTCTCATTTTCAAAACTTATGGAGTAGGTATTCTGTACTTCACATATGTGAACTGGGCAGTGCTGATAACACTTTTTCAGTGCAGAAAAACACAGATTTCAGTGCAGAAAAACACAGATTTCAGTGCAGAAAAAGTAGATTTTAGTGGAATTTAGAAGCTCACTGGATTTCTAGCAGAATCAAAAGGCATTTTGGCCACTTATCAAACAGATTTATTTAAAATACATTCAGGGGTACATTTAAAAAACCTCCCCCACAAAGTCTTTATTTGCATTTGTCTCTAAGTTTAGGTTTACCCAATTCCCCAAACCCTTGGAAAATTGAATCTGGGCAGATTTATCCATAACTACTTATTCACTAGCATTCAATTTTCCCTTTTTTTCTTTCTTTTTTCCTGAGTATTAATTGATTTCTATATGTCATTCTGTCATAACTATTGTTTATTGGGCCTTGGTCTAATGTTCCGGGGAGGGGGTCTCCATATTGCCATAGTATGTGGCCAGACATTTGGGCGTCAGGCTACTTTCTTTAGGGCGGTTCTCCCCTCCATCCTTGGGTGGTGCTCATTGAGTTCCAGCCTTTGGAGCATATTGCGCCCCTCTTCCAGCCACTGTCATGGTATGGTGTTCCTTTTTGGGTGGGCGAATGCGCGGTAGCTTGTTGGGCGGGGTATCTTGCCCACCAGGGCCATACAGGGGAGAGGCAATGGCTGGATGAAACGCGATCACCGGACTGTTGCATTATTTGATGGACCGACCATGTTATTGGCCATGAGGAGCTGGGCTTGATTGTCTCCATTGTCATCATCAGACTGCTTGGGCAATTGTATTTATCAGCCATTTTTTGTCCTGGCAGTTGACGGCAGACAGCAGCAGAGTACGTGGTTTTGAGGTGGCTCCTCTCTGGATGAGTAATGGTGTTGTATACCCCATATGTAATATATATTTCTAGGATGGTGATTTCAGTAATGAGCTTAATTTAATTGGGGGATCTTTGTTTGAAATAATAAGTTTATCTTTATCATCCCTGCCTAATATTAAAGGTATTTAAGTACATATTATTATATATGGACACTAGGGAACACAATGGCATTGACAAATTCTGTTATATTCAGTCTGATTTTTATCTCTAGATGACACAGCCTCTTCCATTTTGTGTTGCAGCCAATTTGTGGTGGTTGGTGGTGGTCTTTGTCACCTCTTCTCTGTTTGGCCCAGTGTCTTTTTAGCACATAAAAAGCCTGTAAGGCCATATAGATGGCTGAAATGATGGCAGAGTATCCGACTGGTGGTGTGGTCAGCCTAAAGCCAACCTGGGTGGCTTCCCTACTCTATATATGTGTAACCTGTACCGCCTATGTCAAGGTCCCTCTCCTCAAACCCAATTAAAACAATATATACAAAAACAATTTACATTATTGCATGGGTAGTGCAAATAGATTTATAACTGCATGTATACATAAAATACAATGATCCAATACTGTATACAATATTGTGATGATATAATAAAGACATGTGTACCTGGTCCAACAAACAATAAAATCATATCTAATAAAGGCTGTAATATGTGCTTTGTCATTTACATCAGTTCATTCACATATAGATCCATCCAGCTTCACACACATCATGCCATTCCCACACACAGTGCAGGTCCAGCCTGTCAAGGTACTGTTCTTGCTTCAGCACATTTTTCTCTGGTATTGATCCCTTCGAGGCGCTGGAGAGTTAGTACCTTTATCCTATTTGTTCCAGTGTCTGGCCTGGTCTTTTCCTCCCTCCCCCCTGTGGTGGGTGTGGATCAATGGGTATATAATGTGACATCTCCTCATGGGGCAGCAGACATCAGTGTATACTATTCTCTTGAACCAATAGTAACTTCGTTATCATAATTGAACACTGTGGTAAGAATGTAAAAATATTTATGAATCCTATATTAATAACTAATATTTTTACATATATATATATATATATATTTTTTTTTTTTTCTGTACTGTTAAGCTGCGTATGTGTTTTTGAAGGTGATCCCTGCAAAGAAGCAGATGTGAACTGCGAAATGCGTTGGCGTTATTAGCGGGTCATGGAATCATCAAATTCAATTGTGTGAAGTGTAGGTTATGTTTTAAACATTTGTGTACCAATTGGTGGATTAGCTGGTCTCAGCTGAGGCTTCCTTAATGGACTTTAATTTAAAAAAATATATATATATATTTTTTTTTTTTTTTTTTTTTTTTCATCTATGTTTATTGTTTAGTACAGTGCCTAAAAAGTCCCTAATTCTTTGAAGGTTTGTCCCTTCTGGATTTAGACTCCATTCCCTTGAAACCTCACCTAATCTAAAATACTCAAATAAATAGAGTCAAAGGCTATGGGGTTGATTTACTAAAAATGAAGAGTGCAAAATCTGGTGCAGCTCTACACAAAAACCAATCAGCTTCCAGGTTTTTTTTGTCAACGCTTAATTGAACATTGAAACTGATTGGCTACCATACACAGCTGAACCGGATTTTGCACTCTCCAGTTTTAGTAAATCAACCCCTATGTACTTTTTGTTGATATTTAGCAACCTTTACCCCTTATCATTATGTTTTACTTCATTGCTCTACGACCAGCATTCTTACATGTATCTTGGATGCTACATTTCAGTCAGAATAGGAATTCCAGTTGACTAGAATGGTGGGCACACAATTAAATATTAGAAAGTTTAACATTTCCCATACCACAATGGCTCTGAGTGTGCACTGGAAGCAGAACCCTTCAACGCCATCAGCAACTCCTGCCTATATAGGCTAATTGACAGTACAGTATCCCTCTGTGGCATGCCTTTGGGGTGTTTTTCATAGAAAATGTCTTCCTATGGTGTCATGTGACTACATCACATGTTAACAATTTGAGCCCATATAGCAATCCCTTCTTCTAGGCTGCATCATAAATAAAATTTAGAAGATGATTTTATGTTACATTTACAATTTATTTTTGTAAATAAAGGGCTTTATAGCATACACCAAGTAGTTATTCACTGAACTATGATGCCCTATTGTATACAAAGTAATTCTGGTTTTCTGTTAACCTATGCAGAGAATATGTTATGTTAGGGCTGATTTATAAAAACTGAAAGAATGGCAGTGTTGAATTTAAAACAACTCTGTCACTTGAAAGGGAAATTTTAATAACAGCTCCCTAAAAATAAGACTCTTCCTACCTACCTCTCTAGCTGGATACAAGTCCTTGGTTCACTCTGCTGAAGAGCTGTGGCCTGTAGCAGGCTACACGTCTGACACACCCTTTGGTATGAAAAATACCTGGTGCTCCATTTTGGTGGTTCCTTTTGCCAGATCCTATGTCAGTATCATGTTAGTGACAAAAGGCCTGGTGGGAAGAACCATGATTGTGTATCGGGGATAGAGATACACTATGCAGTAAATCAATGCAAACTGTTATTTTTCAGTTTAATTTACTATTTTGAACAGCTATCTATCAGTTTGAGCAGTCTGTACACCAACATTTTTCATTAAATTGCATATTTAAATAATCCTGTATGTTCTAAAAGTTTTACTGTTCATTGTTCTTTGCCAGATGTTTGCCCATGTATGCCATCTTTAAAGGATAAGTTCAACGTTTTACCAAAAATACTAAATGCACATTTTTTTGTAGTTAAAAAAATGTGCAATAATTTTTGGTTGCAGAAGCCTGGAAACCATTGCACCAGCAATTAGCAGATCACTAGTGCCATGTAGGTCTTCTGCAGATGTGTCAGTATTTCTGCTTGTTCATACAGCAAGCAGATACAGTCTGAGAGGAAGAATCAATGAACTACTATGGCACTCACAGAGCCTTGGTAGTTCATTGAGAACTACAAGCTGACATCCAATAAGGCTGTTGGGACTTGTAGTTTCTCATTCACAGAGGGCTGTCAATGAGTGACGTGGGCAGCTGGGCGGGGCCCTGAATGGCCAAGCTTTTTAAAATTTGACAGCTAATGGGGGGAGAGAAGATCCCTTGCTAGCTGTCAAAGCAGAGGAGCCAGGGCAGGTGTATTCATAACATGTTACACCCTGAATATATAGTGTTATGTTATGAAAGGTGAACTTATCTTTTAATATGAAACATATAGCATGCTTTATAAAGTATGGCCAAGGGCCTCACGAGCCATAAGTGATAGTGTCTATACTGCATTGCATTCATGCAATCTCTGGAGATGACAAACTGCTAGAAGCAGACAGCTCATGTACACACTTATCTACAGGGTAGAGACCACAGATCAGGACTGAGAACAAAGAAGACATCAGGCATCCCTTTAGATTTGCATTCTGTGCAATTGTCTTTCTGTAATTACGAATAATGGAAATGAACAGGACTTTGCTAAATTTT
Source organism: Staurois parvus (assembly GCF_062004578.1). Classification (NCBI taxonomy): domain Eukaryota; kingdom Metazoa; phylum Chordata; class Amphibia; order Anura; family Ranidae; genus Staurois; species Staurois parvus. The sequence goes on from NW_028318332.1 coordinate 1,403,589, forward strand.
GCCTCAGTTAAGGTAACTAAGCTAAGTGAACATTCAATGTGTTAAGTGAACATGCTCTATGCCTTTAGTCGATCAAGCCTAATGAAAATCAGATATATAGTGAAGATGCCTTCCTTGATCTTATTTTTTTTTCTTAGTTACAATGAAGGCTGCAGACAAGCAGAATAAACAAAACAATTTTTACATTGGTGTGGGGCTGTGATAGAAAGACAAGGAAGCAATAAGAAGTTTTATACTGGAAAAGTTAAAATTTTGTTTTAAAATTTAATTTTAGCTTAATAGTAAGGTCTAGACTGATCATGAAAGTTGTAAAATACATAATTGTGAAAAGGTACCATTACCTGGTGTATGTGGTTTCTAGGAAGAAAAAAAAAATACCAATTTTCTTCCTTATTCTGCAGATAGAAAGATAAATCATGACTCACAGGCTTGTCTTGCTGCTAAAAAGGCAGAAATGCATCTTTTGTAATTACTTTTTTATCCCTCTGCAGTACTACATGAACAGGGGCAATCTTTCTTTATAACCTGCCATGAATCTATAATTGCCAAATATCTTTGATTTCCTACAAATTTTGAGAAAGTGCCCTTGTGACTGTTGTCTATTAGGTTAATTTTAAATATGAACCAATGGCTTAGTAAAGATTTTGTCTCACTTTATCCTAAACAGTAAAGGATAATAATGCCCAATAAGAAACCAAAGACTCGTATTTTAGTTTTGTAAGTAGGTTAAATTAAAGTAGTTGTAAAGGCTCAAGGTTTTTTACCTTCATGCATTTATGCATGCAGCAACCCCCCCAAGACCCCCCTAATACTTACCTGAGCCCCATCGTGATCCAGCGATGTGCTCGAGAGCCTTGGCTCTTTCCGGAGACTCTCTCTCTCCTTATCAGCAGAGGTAACCAATGTCAATCACAGCCAATAAGACAATGAGGAGAGAGAGGGGCCAAGACGCAGCTCTGTTTGTGAATGGACACTCAAAGCAGCAGCTCATGAGTGAGCCTGCTTGGGTGCCCCCCTAGCAAGCTTCTTTCTCTGGGGGTGCATGGCAGGAGGAAGGGGCCAGGAATGCCAGCAGAGGACCCAAGAATAGGAGGATCAAGGCTGCTCTGTGCATACCCACTTCACAGAGAAGGTAAGTATAACATGTTTTTTTTCTTTTTTTAAAATTGCCTTTAATATCACTTTAAGTAGACAACAAGTGAAAAAATGTCATTTGCTTGCAATGCTACCAGAGAGACTAGACAATTTATGGAATAATAATAATATATTATTTCTATAGTACTTTTTTTTTCTCTCCGGATACTCAAAGCGCATTACATGTTGGAGTTGGAGTATTTAAAGAGAGGGATTTGTAAGGTGTTACTATAAACCTGGGTGAATAGATGTGTCAAGTGAAAGGTGGTTAACCACAGAGAAGAGTAGTCTGAAATAGTTCTTCCTGTCTACTGGGCAAAGAACTACCTCAGAGTTAGTGAAGCTGCATCCATTTAGCTTCAGTATACAGTTTAGGAGTCAGCGAGTAGCTGCTGCCAGTGAAGGGTGGTCAAATATTCTTACTTATGAAAAAATGCCCATAAATGAATGAAGGGAAAATTGCTAAATCTTATATTTTGAAATCACTTTTTCAATAAATAAGGTGTGCTTAACAATAACTGTGTTTCCCTGGACACTATTGAAAACTTTTACAAATGCAAAAGTCTTGTGTCTCTTTTGACAAGTGTTCTACCCCATGCTATTAGTATAGTAACATGGACCATATCCAATATGAAAGTTATTATTCTATATGATTTAGACTGTTTCTGTGGAGTGCTGTGGGTGAAATCCAGACTAAAATGGATCAAGAAGGTTATTCTCAAAGAGGTGGTAGTTTAGACGGTTGTAGACTAGGTGCTCAAGGAGTTTGGAAGTAAAATAGAGCAAGGAAATGAGTCTTAGGTCGTTCGATCGATGAGGTCCAATGGCAGCTTTTTAGGTATAGGGGTGACCGGTGCCCATTTTAGAGGGTTGGTAAAGATGCCAGAAGAAAGGGAGATATTGACAGGGACTGCGCAAGAGGGTGTTAATGAGAATGATAAAATAGGTCTGTTTGGCAGAGTAGAGGCAGAAATTGTATTTTTGGAGGGCAGATTTATACTAGGTGAAGTCTATCTGGGACTTAGTCTTACACCCCAGAAGCTCAAGAGTGTGGTTAGGTTTTTTGAGACGTCTGATTTTGTCTGTTTGCCAATGGGTCAGGACCTGATTCTGTGTGTAGTGAGGGAAGCGAGTTTATCCAGGGAGGATAACATTCAACTGTTGTAGACAGAAGTGGCTTGGTTTGGAGGAGGACAGGGGTGAGATTTTGTCATAGAGGTAGTCTGTTTCATAATAGAGATAGGAAGGGTTAAAGGGGTGAAGGTTTCTATGCATAACTGTTAGGTGGTTGGAGGGAAAGGAGGTAGAAGACAGGGAGAGAGTGAAACTAAGGTAGTGTTTAGAGAGAGGAAAAAAAATAGCTGGAGAGGTTGCAAGGAGTGCATCCATTTCTTCAGGTCAAAAGAGAAAGCTAGACTGGAAAGTTTAGAGAGTAGCAGGAGTGTTCATATTAACAAGGATGTTGAAGTCACCAGGAATGATTGTGGGAATTTCAGAATACAGAATGTAGGTTAGAAAGACAGAGAATTCATCAAAAAAAGGTTGATACTGGTCCAGGAATCAGATAGATCAGAGCACATCTAAAAGAAACTGGAGAATATAGATGAATACAGTTTGTCTCAAATGAGGAGAGGGACAAAGAGTGAGGAGAGTAAAGAACCCTAAAAGTACTATGTGGGGATATAAGGATTCCAACTCCACCTTACTTCCATCCACTGAGTTTGAGAGCATGAACCCAGAGGAGGCTTCTATGGGAGAGGGCAACAGGAGAGGCAGAGTCAAATTCTTTAAGCCAGATTTCAGTAACAGCAAGTAAGTTAAAGGAGTTAGCAATAAAAAGGTAATGGACAGAGGTGAGTTTGTTACAGACTGAGCAGGCATTCCAAGTGGCTCATGAAGAGAAAGGGAGGCTAGTTCTGGGAAGAAGAGGTATAGAAACTAGAATGTGTGGATTGCAGCTGCTGCCAGAGGTTTTGGGGCTCTGAGTATGTTGGTCAAAGTTAAATAATGGAGGCCCAGGGTTTGGGGATATACAGTACCTCCAAATGTTAGGAGAAGAAGAAGGGTGAGGGAGGAAATATGGGATTGTGAATTATATGAAAGGACATGCCCCAGCATCCTGAAAGTTTTATTAGCATGTGGGTTCAGAACTAGTAGGAGTTAATGAGTGCAGTAATAATGAGAGAACAGTAGAGAAGTAGTGAGGGTAATATATATATAACTGTACTGAAGGAAAGAGAGTTTAAGCAGAGAGGACATGATATTCAGAAGTTTAGTTAGAGAATGCATGTTACAGAGTAGAGAGATTAAGTAGCAGATTGGGTAAGAGATACAATAGCTGGATGGGGAAACAAGGTCACCTGTAGCCTGTTTAGTGAGGTGCAGTGCAGAAGTGCAATACTTAATCAATTAAAATACTTTATCTAGGAAGGATAATTGCAAGTGCCACACCAGCCTGTGCTTGCTCCATAAAGATCGTCTAGACATAGACTGAGATGGGTGGGGATAGTACTTGTCAATTAATCAATCAGGAGTTCATGAAAGACACATGGCTAGCAAACTTCTCACACCAAATTCAGACTACAAGTAAAGCATAAAGGAAGAATTGTAAATTGGAAAGCACTGATATAATTGGACATCTGCTGACCAATCAGATTCTATCAAGCCCGAACTGTCATTGCTGCAAGGAGAGGAAAGAAAGCGCAGGGATTTCAAATCCAAGCTGCTTTCTCTCCTCTCCTACCACTGACACTCAGCATGGGATGCCTGCAGGGAGGTTTCCTGCACTGCTTCTGTTTGAACTCGGGCTATGATAAGCCTGGATTCACACAGACCCAGTGAGGAAACCACATGCGATTTGGACATAAAGGGCATTCCTGTTCAAATTGGATGCTATTATTTGCAGTGCAATTTGCGTCCATTAGCACAAATCGCACGGCAAAGTATCGGTTAAGGTTAGAGATGAGCGAATCGAACTTGGCGAAGTGGAATTCGTTTCGAATATTAGAAAAAATTAGATTCGCGCCGAATCCGAAAATTAGCAGACTTCGGATGCGCGAATCGAAATTTTTCCAAAAATGGCGGCGACATGTGTGGCGACGGAGCGGGGATCTCTGGGAAGGCGCGCAGACAAGGCGCGCTGACCCATAATGCATTCATTCATGACATGTGATCGCATTAGCCAATCAGCAGCCAGCCAGCCAGCACTGTGTAATGGTGGAGCTATAAATTGCGGCCATCTTACAATTCTCCATTTGCCTCCGGTCATTCAAGAGAGACAGACCTCTCTGTATTAGGGACAGAGTTAGGGCCACAGATACTTTAGGGACACAGAATCGTTACTTAGGGACACAGAATTGTTACTCAGGGACACAGAACTGTTACTCAGGGACACAGAACTGTTACTCAGGGACAGACACAGAATTGTTACTGAGGGACACAGAATTGTTACTGAGGGACACAGAATTGATACTCAGGGACACAGAACTGTTACTCAGGGACACAGAACTGTTACTCAGGGACAGACACAGAATTGTTACTGAGGGACACAGAATTGTTACTGAGGGACACAGAATTGTTACTCAGGGACAGACACAGAATTGTTACTGAGGGACACAGAACTGTTACTGAGGGACACAGAACTGTTACTCAGGGACACAGAACTGTTACTCAGGGACACAGAACTGTTACTCAGGGACACAGAATTGTTACTGAGGGACACAGAATTGTTACTGAGGGACACAGAATTGTTACTCAGGGACAGACACAGAATTGTTACTGAGGGACACAGAATTGTTACTGAGGGACACAGAATTGTTACTCAGGGACACAGAATTGTTACTCAGGGAAACAGAACTGTTACTCAGGGACACAGAATTGTTACTCAGGGACACAGAACTGTTACTCAGGGACACAGAATTGTTACTCAGGGACAGACACAGAATTGTTACTGAGGGACACAGAATTGTTACTCAGGGACACAGAATTGTTACTCAGGGACACAGAACTGTTACTCAGGGACACAGAATTGTTACTCAGGGACACAGAACTGTTACTCAGGGACACAGAATTGTTACTCAGGGACAGACACAGAATTGTTACTGAGGGACACAGAATTGTTACTGAGGGACACAGAATTGTTACTCAGGGACAGACACAGAATTGTTACTGAGGGACACAGAATTGTTACTGAGGGACACAGAATTGTTACTCAGGGACACAGAACTGTTACTCAGGGACACAGAATTGTTACTCAGGGACACAGAACTGTTACTCAGGGACACAGAATTGTTACTCAGGGACAGACACAGAATTGTTACTGAGGGACACAGAATTGTTATTGAGGGACACAGAATTGTTACTGAGGGACACAGAATTGTTACTCAGGGACAGACACAGAATTGTTACTGAGGGACACAGAATTGTTACTGAGGGACACAGAATTGTTACTCAGGGACACAGAATTGTTACTCAGGGACACAGAACTGTTACTCAGGGACACAGAATTGTTACTCAGGGACACAGAACTGTTACTCAGGGACACAGAATTGTTACTCAGGGACAGACACAGAATTGTTACTGAGGGACACAGAATTGTTACTCAGGGACACAGAATTGTTACTCAGGGACACAGAACTGTTACTCAGGGACACAGAATTGTTACTCAGGGACACAGAACTGTTACTCAGGGACACAGAATTGTTACTCAGGGACAGACACAGAATTGTTACTGAGGGACACAGAATTGTTATTGAGGGACACAGAATTGTTACTGAGGGACACAGAATTGTTACTCAGGGACAGACACAGAATTGTTACTGAGGGACACAGAATTGTTACTGAGGGACACAGAATTGTTACTGAGGGACACAGAATTGTTACTCAGGGACACAGAATTGTTACTCAGGGACACAGAACTGTTACTCAGGGACACAGAATTGTTACTCAGGGACACAGAACTGTTACTCAGGGACACAGAATTGTTACTCAGGGACAGACACAATATTGTTACTGAGGGACACAGAATTGTTACTGAGGGTCACAGAATTGTTACTGAGGGACACAGAATTGTTACTAAGGGACACAGAATTGATACTCAGGGACACAGAACTGTTACTCAGGGACACAGAACTGTTACTCAGGGACAGACACAGAATTGTTACTCAGGGACACAGAACTGTTACTCAGGGACACAGAACTGTTATTCAGGGACACAGAACTGTTACTCAGGAACACAGAACTGTTACTCAGGGACACAGAATTGTTACTCAGGGACAGACACAGAATTGTTACTGAGGGACACAGAATTGTTACTCAGGGACAGACACAGAATTGTTACTGAGGGACACAGAATTGTTACTGAGGGACACAGAATTGTTACTCAGGGACACAGAATTGTTACTCAGGGACACAGAACTGTTACTCAGGGACACAGAACTGTTACTCAGGGACAGACACAGAATTGTTACTGAGGGACACAGAATTGTTACTGAGGGACACAGAATTGTTACTCAGGGACAGACATAGAATTGTTACTGAGGGACACAGAATTGTTACTGAGGGACACAGAATTGTTACTCAGGGACACAGAATTGTTACTCAGGGACACAGAACTGTTACTCAGGGACACAGAATTGTTACTCAGGGACACAGAACTGTTACTCAGGGACACAGAATCGTTACTCAGGGACACAGAATCGTTGAATTAAAGAGTATGTCAGACAACACGCAGAGGAGTGGCAGAGGATGCCATGTTTTAGGAGCGAGCAGACGTGGCAGCAGAGGAAGGGGTCGAGGCAGCACTAGTCGCAGCCAGAGGCCAGTGCTCCCGGTGTCATCCAGCGGTCGTGTCTCCACCGACAACCCTGCCATCATCGATTGGTTGGCTCGGTCGTCTTCCTCTTCCCAGGTCACCTCTGACACCTACAGCCAACGGTCGGTGGGTACGTCAGACACAACCGTTAGTTGGCATGGCCCGGGAGCAAGCCCACTGAAATCACGTGTCCTCTACCTGCCCCTGTCCTTTGGTGTTCCCTCACCAAGCGAAGTATCGCATGCTGTGGGCTCAGCCCCACTGTACAGTGAGGAAGAGCTAACAGAGGGCGGTCAGGAACGGGGGGAGACATCCGCCTTTTCAGCAGCCAGGCGAAGAAGTAGTGGCGAGGAGAGTGGCTCGGTAGCCGGTCTAGAGACAGGTCTGTCTCCTGACCCACACGCAGCCGAGGGGGCTAGTAGTGAGGCGGAGACCCTAATTGATGATGATGAGGCTGATCGCACTTGGCAGCCTCGTCGTCATCAGGCTATTGCTTCCGCATCATCAGGAGAAGAGGGTGCCAGCTTGACAGCGAGCAAAACAGTCGGTGGGTTGCCCAGGAGGCAGCAGGGTCGCAGCAGTGTCAGTGGAGGCCAACGGCCACGGAGTAGAGCACCAGCTCCACTGCAGCCTACCACCATGGCCAGTAGTGGTGCCGGTGTGCACGGAGGAAGTAGCAGTCAGCCAGTGAGGAGTAGCGGGGGCAAAGTTTCCTACTCGGCGGTGTGACAATTTTTCGTCAAGCCGCCCGAGGAAGTAAACGTAGCCGTATGTCGACTATGTGGCCAGAAAGTCAAGCATGGCCAGGGGGCCCATGTCTCCATCGCCACACTCTGCCATGTGCCACTTTCAGGTCTCCTCACACTGCTGGTGGGTTCCATTTTGTCATAGGGTGCTGGCAGATTACGGGCCTCCCATTGCTGCTGGCAGGCCCGTAATCTGTCATGGGCCCCTGTACCGCCTCCTCATGCTGCTGCCAGGCCCGTAATCTGTCATGGGTCCCTGTACGGCCTCCCATTGCTGCTGTCTCCATCGCCACACTCTGCCATGTGCCACTTTCAGGTCTCCTCACACTGCTGGTGGGTTCCATTTTGTCATAGGGTGCTGGCAGATTACGGGCCTCCCATTGCTGCTGCCAGGCCCGTAATCTGCCATGGGCCCCCGTACCGACTCCTCATGCTGCTGCCAGGTCCAGAGTGTCTCATGGGTCCCTGTACGGCCTCCCATTGCTGCTGTCTCCATCGCCACACTCTGCCATGTGCCACTTTCAGGTCTCCTCACACTGCTGTTGGTTTCCATTTTGTCATAGGGTGCTGGCAGATTACGGGGCTCCCATTGCTGCTGCCAGGCCCGTAATCTGTCATGGGCCCCTGTACCGCCTCCTCATGCTGCTGCCAGGCCCGTAATCTGTCATGGGTCCCTGTACGGCCTCCCATTGCTGCTGTCTCCATCGCCACACTCTGCCATGTGCCACTTTCAGGTCTCCTCACACTGCTGGTGGGTTCCATTTTGTCATAGGGTGCTGGCAGATTACGGGCCTCCCATTGCTGCTGCCAGGCCCGTAATCTGCCATGGGCCCCCGTACCGACTCCTCATGCTGCTGCCAGGCCCGTAATCTGTCATGGGCCCCTGTACCGCCTCCTCATGCTGCTGCCAGGTCCAGAGTCTCTCATGGGTCCCTGTACGGCCTCCCATTGCTGCTGTCTCCATCGCCACACTCTGCCATGTGCCACTTTCAGGTCTCCTCACACTGCTGGTGGGTTCCATTTTGTCATAGGGTGCTGGCAGATTACGGGCCTCCCATTGCTGCTGCCAGGCCCGTAATCTGCCATGGGCCCCCGTACCGCCTCCTCATGCTGCTGCCAGGTCCAGAGTGTCTCATGGGTCCCTGTACGGCCTCCCATTGCTGCTGTCTCCATCGCCACACTCTGCCATGTGCCACTTTCAGGTCTCCTCACACTGCTGGTGGGTTCCATTTTGTCATAGGGTGCTGGCAGATTACGGGCCTCCCAGTGCTGCTGCCAGGCCCATAATCTGCCATGGGCCCCCGTACTGACTCCTCATGCTGCTGCCAGGTCCAGAGTGTCTCATGGGTCCCTGTACGGCCTCCCATTGCTGCTGTCTCCATCGCCACACTCTGCCATGTGCCACTTTCAGGTCTCCTCACACTGCTGGTGGGTTCCATTTTGTCATAGGGTGCTGTATGGCCTCCCATTGCTGCTGCCTCCACCGCCACACTGTGGCTCCACACTCTGGTTTTGGCCCCGTGACTGCCCAAATGAGTGAAGTGTGCGGTGATTCTAAGATCGACGGCACTCATCTGCATGTCATACTGACTGACAGTATTATTTCTCTTCCCCAGCAGACTCCAAGGGCATTTAAATTAAGGGTACAGTGTTCTGCACTAATATAAAGGCTCTCTGAAGCCTAGAAACACCCTTTTTATAAGTTAAATTCGCAGCGAATATATTCGCATCGAATCAAATTTATTCCTCGAATTCGCCGAATCAGCCGAATCGAAATTTTGAATACTTCGCTCATCTCTAGTTAAGGTATCTGGAGTATTTTCACGAGTATGAGTACTCATGCAAATACTTGGTATCGGCACCAATACTGATACCGGTATCAGTGCATCCCTAGTTGTAAAGATTAAGATCAGGCCATAATTTATGTGAGACACTAAGTAAAGATCACAATTATATGGACAGGGCTACAGATGATGAAAGCAGCATAGCATAGGTTACCATAAAGCACACTGAGTAAATACTTTATCCAAGAAGAAGAATTTGCAGTGCCACCCCAGTTTGTGTTGCTCTAGCCTGAATTAAATTAATTATTTGATGATTTATCAATACTCTGGAAACTGTTGCTCTGACACTTACCAGCTGAGCTGATTTGCAGAAGGGTCCATTGTTGTCTGTTTGATGTCTGTATTGAGATCCCTTATGCAATGTATATAAATGTATACTTAGTATATAACCTTTACCACTTGACAACACAATACAAACTCTAGTTGTCAGGAACTCACATGCAAGGTTTTCATCTATGCAAACAGTTTGGATCTGTCCACAGATACATAGCTGCACAGCTTTTTCTGGCTCATTTTGTGGACACATTATATTCAGTTACAGCTGCTCAGAATTCTGGCAATATGCTTCCTGGGTCCTGTCTTTGGTTTACTCATCAGACTTACCTTCAGAGTCCACATGCCTAATGCAGCATTCTTTTTGAAGACTCAGTCATCCTGTCCACCTACATTGTTGTGGCTGAGCATACTCAAAAATCACAGGAATTGCTAAATATCCTGCAGCTTGTGACACTCACAAGTAAGGATGAGCCGAACATATCTACTTTTGCTTCAAAACAGGTTTGGCGAACATTACTAAATCTTGAGTGCCAAATATTAACCCCACTGCAGTCAAAGGGATTCAAATGTTAAAAACAGTAAAGACCATATTCTATACTTATAGGCAAGTACTTTTCAGACAAACTTCAATGGGGGGAGAGGGAGTTTGGGTGCTGCTCTGAGAAACATGTATCAAAGCAAAGAAAGTTTTTAAAAGTCGGTTAATGCTGTTCAGGCAATATTACAAATACTAAATACTTTAAATAACATGCTTGGGAGAAGTCTGGAACCTACTTGGCCCCTCTGTACAATGTATGCAACCTACTACAGCAAAATGTATATATACAAAGAAAAAAATGCTGCTTAAATGGTCAGTAAATGTCAAATCTCATAGTTACATAGGTACTCTGGCTGAAAAAAAGACAAAAGTCCATCCAGTTCAACCATAAAAAAACTCTTGAAGGAGTCTGTTCCACATTTTCACAGCTCTTACTCGTCAACCGGTCTACAGGTCCACAGCAGGTCCCACATCAAGCGCTGTTATCCAAAGAACACCTCCAGCCGCTGTATAATGGTGGTACCTTACCACCAGATGATGCTCAGAGACATAAACAGAGATCTCCCATAGCGTAATACAGTATTATTTATTGAAAAAGAATATAAAAATGCCCACTCACATGTCCACAGTTGATTTAACACATAGTATAAATCCTCATGGTATCCTTGTGTTGTGGGTGTATCTGGAGTCCCAATATTATTTATTTATTCAATAAATAATACTGTATTATGCTATGGGAGATCTCTGTTTATGTCTCTGAGCATCATCTGGTGGTAAGGTACCACCATTATACAGCGGCTGGAGGTGTTCTTTGGATAACAGCGCTTGATGTGGGACCTGCTGTGGACCTGTAGACCGGTTGACGCCTGAGGGATACACCCTATATGTAACAAGGCATATTGGCCCTTGTGGTCAGTGTGGGGAGGTGAGAAGGCACTCAGACCATTTTAGGATTGTGGCACCAGTGGCACTCTCACGGCTCTAAAAGGCTCACAGTTTTTGCTTGAAGTGGACTGTATATTATTCACCATTACTACTTGTTGCAGTGTGTCATTTCTGCATGGTTTTGTGTGCAACCACTATACAAGTACCCAGTCACGTATGTTTTCTTCTTATTAGGGGGACGCACAAGGGGAATATTATCCTTTTATGCATGGTTATCTGTGTGATATCTGAGAGTATATATATGTATATCTCTATTTATGAGTCTAGGTTCTATCTATGCACATCTATTTCATACATAGTGGTATTTGTTTAGAGCTACACCAATTTTTCATTTATAATAGCTCTACACCGAGTTCACTATATGAACCACTGATGTATTTATACATGTTGATCATATTCCCCCTTAATCTCCTCTTCTCAAGAGAGAATACATTCAGTTCCTCTAATCTTTCCTCATAGCTGAGCTCCTCCATGCCTCTTATCAATTTGGTTGCCCTTCTCTGTACTTTCTCCAGTTCTCCAGTGTTCTTTTTGTGAATTGGTGCCCAAAACTGAACTGCATATTCCAGATGAGGTTAGCAAGATCTCAAATGCTTGCTTCTGGTTGTAAGCAAACCTGAGTGGAAGTTACCTTCAGCTACACCAGACCTTAATCCTTGACCCCCCCTTGCAAAACACCTTGTTATGGGGGTTTGCAGGCAGGAGGGTTATCAGAATCTGAAAGTCCCTTTTATTTTATTTATTTCAGGTACTTACAGTATATAGCTCTGTCAATTTATGCAGCGTTTTACATATATATATATATACTGTACATTCACTTCAGTCCCTAACCCTCAAGAGGTGTACAATCTAAGGTCTCTAACCTACATTCATAGATACATATACTAGGGACAATTTAGACAGGATCCAATTATCCTAAGAGCATGTCTTTGGATTGTGGGAGAAAACCGGAGTACCCGGAGGAAACCCATGCAGACACAGGGTGATCATGCAAACCTCAGGCAGGTGGTTGGGATTCAAACCAACTACCCTAGTACTGCCAGGCATAAGTGCTAACCATTTAGCCACTGTGCTGCCCTTTAACAATAAGGGGGACTCAGACACTACCCTTCCTATATAAATAGAGAGTAGGGGCTCCTTCACAGTAGTGGTTCAGGGGCTGTAATGCCCCGTGGTTGAGCTGCGATTTTGCTGCTCCAGAACCACTCCCACCACAGTTGCATAGGTAGCAACCTAGGGTGTACACTTGTCGCAGTAATTATATCCACTGTCACTTTCCACAGGCATAGCATACACTAAGCATGACCCATTAACGTGAATGGGGCCACTCAACAATTAAGGGGCTTAAAGCAGGAGGTGACAAGGTGATACAATGCCTCCGCACTGCCTGTCAAATGCACTGTGATGTGACCACAGATCACTCTTTGAAGACCAGAGTGTGTGTGAATGAGCGTTAAATGGTATATACTGTAGAACCCAATTGTACAGAATTACAACTTCATGGGACTGTCACTATATTGTGTTCCCCGTTTATTATATTTGGTATATGAATATTATTTGTTAGATGTTGTTGAGAGTTCACTTGCTCTCATATCATTATATTTTATATGGGAAAATTACTTGTTAGATGTTGTTAAGAGTTGACTTGCTCTCATCTTTTGATATACGGTTGTTGTAGCGCCTATCTATTTACATATTTGTAGTACCCATACTCATTCACAAAAAATAGAAAGTAAATAAACACAGTTTTTGACAAGTCCTTTATTTAAAAGAAAGAAAAGCAAACCCACAATGCAAATCCATCATAAATCACATCATCCAGTCATCCAAATCCTTGACAATTATGATGATCAACACCCACTGACCCTGCAAACCACTGGAAAAATCCACTACCGCTGCTCATTGCCATAAGCAATATCTCCTGGTCCCCACCACCCATACAGGCTGCATGTTCAGAACAGTGATTTTGGGGGCCCACATTTCTTTTTGCATGGGTTCCCCCTTTTAATCCATACCAGATGCTTCAGAATACTGGGGAGGACCACACATATTTGTTTTGTGGGTCTGGTATGAATATTGGGGGTCCACATGACATTTGTTTTCTTGTTTTTACACTATCCTCTCTCCTTTGTTTACATTATGCCTTCAGCTGGGAATCCCAGGCTGACAGATGAATGAGCCAGGCAGGGATAAGCCACAGATTCCGCATTTCTAACAACCAGCCAGAGGGCAAGCTGTCATATTCAGCAATGGTAGTAATACCACTGCTAAATGTATCACTTTCTGCCACCACCAGAGGTTCAACTCAACCAAACACCAATTTATTTTGGCCATTTGTCGAATCAGCATATTCGATCTGAGCTGGCAGCTCATACCTATTCACAAGTTGCTCATTGCAGAGTTTACTAGTTTGTGGGTATTATTCCTCTTTGAATTTTAGATTGACTTTATTTGATGACCTTTTATCAGCTTCTCCTGACCTCTACTGGGATTTCTAACTCCATGTTTGTTTCTTGTCCTGGTTTTATAATTTGATTCTAGTTACACACAGCAATGACCGTTGGTAACAGTTACTTACTACAATTCTGTTTCATCATCTGGCTCCACCTGGCTGGATACAACCTTCAGTTCATTGAAAAAGTGCCTACTTACCTTACCTGCTCCTCATTTCCTAGCTCCTTCTTGCTGTGTATTGTTAAGGACAGATAATCAAACATTAGGTTCCTGGGAGAAATGAATCAATGCATGAACATAACCCATACTAAAATGATGATTGCTATAGATGGGGAGCACAGCAGCAGTAGTAATCTGGACTTAAATTTTATGTATACCCTAACAATGAACATATTATTTGCTCCCTTTTGGTCTGTTATATGTATTTTTTTAAAGTGTTTTGTTATATCTGTTTGATAAGTGCCAAAATTACTGCTTGAAATTGTCAGAAATACATTGAGCGCTTAACATCCTGTGCACCATGCTTGTGCTGCACTGTTATCAAGTATCAGTTCTCTCTGTGAATAACAGAACACTGCCCTCCTATGGTATGGAGATGATGAGATGAGTGTAGTCCTAACACACCCCTGGTTCTTTGGTGGCAACACTGCTCTTCCACAAGTACAGTACAGTGAGTGAGCATTGTCATCCCAAGACATTAACTACTTCATGTCCGGACTCTTTTACCCCCTTCCTGTCCAGGCCAATTTTCAGCTTTCAGTGCTGTCACACTTTGAATGACAATTGCGCGGTCATGCAACACTGTACCCATAAGAATTTTTTAGCATTTTTTTGAGACATATAAAACTTTATTTTGTTGGTATTTATTCACCACTGGGATTTTTATTTATTTTTTGCTATATAAATGAAAAAGTTCTAAAATTTTGAAAAAAAAGTGTTTTTCTTATAAAATTTTACAAATAAATAATCTTTCTTCATAAATCTTGGCCAAAATTTATTCAGTTATCCTTTTAGTTAAAAAAAATAACCCAAATTAGTTTATAACCAAAAATGATAATTTTTCAAAAACATTTTTTTACATTTTTATTTTTTTTTATATTATTATTTTTTTTTTTTAACATACTGTCACCCTAGCAGTCCATAGTGACACTTGTACTACTTGTGGAGGGTGATGAAGATTTTTTTTTTTACACTGATTGCTTTTACAGTCATAAAGGCTGTAAAAGCAATAATTTCTCGTTCTCTCTGGCTGCATTCTTGCAGCCATTGAGAAATACTGTGTAAGCTGTGTGAGCTGTGATTGGTCACAGCTTGTCACATGGTACAAGGCTGTTGTGAATAGCCTTGTACCATGTGATCTCTGTGATCATTCACAGAATTCACACGTAGTAAGCAATGATGTCAGAAGTGACATCTTGCTTACACCTATTCACGTGATCACTGATTGGCCAATCAGTGATCACATGATCGGGACCTCACACAGAGGTCCCGTACAGCGATCGATGTTCCGCTGTGTCCTCCGGATCGCAGTGCCGTGCGCTCCCATGGAGCACTCACAGTCCAAAATGGCGGGCACCATTTATGAACGGCAACCCTCCCCTGCAGTGCCACCTTCCAGCCATTTATATACAATGGCCAGACGGAAGTGGTTAATTTCTAACTGATAGAATCACCAGATGAAAATAAAGGAGAATATCCTGAAAAAAAAGAAAACCAATGCAGCCGGAACATCTAAGGATAGGTAAACTGCAATATACAGTACTTTATAAAATGTTTGTTCCTGGGTTTCAGTACACAATAAACAAAGATACCCTCACAGTAGCATTGCGCACTCAAAAAGTGTAAACTGTTTTGCTATTTTTTTTGTTAATTAACTTACATAAATAGGGCCCCTAGTTCATACAGCCTCTTGGTGCTCTATTCCAAATTTGGGCTCAAAAAATAAATTTCATATTGAAATTCATGGATTGAGAAACCTATACAAATCATGCCTCAAACTAAAGCTGGTTATACACTGATCAACATTTGACTGGTCCAGCAGGTAAAATATCCATGATGCTGTCAGAAAAGTTCTCATGATTTTATTGGATGGTTGACTTTGCTTTGTAGAATGTTGTGCTCAAGAATCTGTGCTATATAAAGAGAAATTGAAGATATTGCCTGTTGACTTATTAGATTCTATCTGATATCATTTGTAGGACAACTCCAGTGATATAAAGTATCTGATGGCTTACTATTGGTCAAGTCTCCTAACTATGTGTTTTCAATCATAGTATTCTAATTGTATTGGTGTTCTACTAAATTTACAGAACTACTTACATGTGTACAGCACATTTTGTTTTTTAGTTCTATTTCTTCAGTATGAAAATGTTTCCTTTGTTCCCATACTAAAAATATGTATTATTATATGTCAGCTTATCAACATTTTATTAGTAATATCTGAGAGAATGTAAAGCTAAGTACACATGGGCCGAATATCAGGCGGTATCGGTCATTCAACAGATACTGGTCAACAGAATCGGCTGAACATAGAACGGTTATGACTGAAAATGGTCTGCTGATCGGCCTCTGATCAGCGCTCTCATCAATGGCAATGTGTGTTTTGGTGTGGGGGGCAGTACCCCTGTCAGAACACAATAGCTCAGTGAGGGGTGATTGTTGTACTAACAGTGCTTGTGTTAGTACAGGGATCTGTCAGTAGAAACGTACAGTTCGTACGAGGCTTAAGTTCTATTTAGGTATAGCAAAGTTTTAAGTACACAGAGTATATTTCACCCCTTACTAGGAATTATCATGATTAACCCCTTTAAAGTTTCACAGCAATTGAAAGCTCCACATGTTTTCACCAATCACTGTACTAACTTTTTCTTCATACAAAGTATCACTTACATTCAATGTGTCCATAGAAGAAGATTTTTTCAGGTACTGAAAGCATATTGACATTAGTCCAATTTTGAATTTCTGAGGCAAGAACAGTATAATGCAGAAATCAGATCAGCTCAGAGCTCAAGCCTGAGGTGGTGATCTCGCTTTTGCAAAATATCTGATCATATAAGGGATAAGGATATTCTACGTCTTGCGATAGGACTCCTAATAAAGTGGTTTCCTGCTTTCTTGTTGTTGAGGTTATTACTTGAGTTTCATTTGAACATATCAGTCTCATGGCTCATATAAACGTGCTTTGTGGTCTGAAATGCAATCTAATGTCAGCTGCTTTTTACCCAATATAGAGAGCATCACATTTACCATCTTGTACAAAATGTCCTTTGCAATCTGCTTCTTAAAAGAAACTTCTTCATTCATGCTCCATAACCTCTAACCTCCTTTACCTTTCTAGTGACATCTGTCAGCCAGTGTTGATGTACATTTGGGATTCTGGACTTACTAATGTATTTGGAGCTGTGACTAGTTCCTTGACCCCATCAAGTCTTCATTTTAGCATCCATGCCTCTTACCCATTAAATCAAAACTTATGTTTTGTGAATAAGTGACTGTGTGCCTCCATGTTCCCCATATTGTCATATGAGTCAGTTTGAGGTTACATGATCTTCCATTCTATCACATTTTTTGAGAAAAACAAGTCGGACATTTTTACCACTGTGTGCATTATTTACTGCCTAATCTTTCTAAGTATGGCATTTGAGCCAAGACAATATGCTTGAACACTTCCCCGCTGTTCTTACTCATGTAAACTCTTCTTTTTTTAAAAAAAATATATTTAATTAGAACAGTTGTTTTGTTTATTCCCAGCAGAATGAGCCTGCCTCAAGCAAAATGAAGTTTTTGTATGCTGCTAGAATGGGATCTACTTACGCATTTGCTGTAGGCATTAACTCTGCTTTGTACATATGCTCGTAGAGCTGCTTCTGTATTGTATACTTGCCTGTAGTTAAATACTCTTCTATCTTGGTTTGTATTGGGAGTGGGATATAATTGTCACAAGAAAGTGCTTTGCTTTACATATTCTTCAATAAAATAGACTGTGCTTTGTATAATAACTTAATTTGATCTGTTTTTGCTCATGGTGCTTGAGTCAGCTGTGTTTTCTATACTTATTATTTCTGTGTTACTGATTATCTCATAGGGCTCAGCGGATATTAAAGTGGTTGTAAACCCTTACATACAGTATATCCAATGAAGTGAATGACCCAGGGGCGGACTGACAACTCATGGGGCCCCCCCCCGGGCAATAGGGGATCATGGGGCCCCTGTGTCCTTGCCCAAACTCAAAAAAGCCTATGAAAAAGGTACCAGGAGCATCTCATGAGGCCCCCTACTGACCCCGGGCTCTCGGGCAGTGCCCGAGTTTCCAAATGGTCAGTCCACCCCTGGACTGACCTCAGTGATTAAATAAATCCTCCTACATAAGCTGTACCTGTCTATCTATAGATGTCTGTACCCTACATCCATTCAAAGTGCAGACTCTGCACAGGCTCTCTCAGCTTTGAAAAGCAGGGGGAGGAGAGCTAAAGTTACACTCAGAGAGGAGAGCTCTGAATGCTGACTGGAGAGAAGAGACATACCCCCCCCCCCCTTCACACAGCTCATAGGAACAGATCTGAGGCTGTCAATCTGCTAGTGGTCCCTCGCCTGTCACCATTTTTCTCTTGGTGTCAGGAAACCTTGTCAGAAGAAACTCATGCTGATAGCAGAGGAATGAAGCAGCAGACAGAAATGACACTTAGTTTTCTTAATTGAGACAAGTACACACTGTAGAAGAATATTCTTTGTTCATATTTGACGTCTGAGGTTTACAACCACTTTAAAGTGTTACCAAACCCAGGACCCGGCATTCACTATATCTGGCCTTCCACAGTACACAGAACATGGAAGTGCAATTATTTTAGTAAATATAAACTGCTAAATGTTAAAGCAGTGAAGCGCTGCCCTATATGCATGCAAAATACCTCAAAATATACATATTATAAATTCATGGAATGTGCTTCCTCTACAATCACACCATCAACGTAATTATAAACAAATTAATTAAATAAACTAATAATTCATAAATTATAGTCTCTTAACCTCCCTAGCGGTCTGATTATGTCAGTATTTCTGTGCTCAAAGCGGTACATTGTTTTCAATGGATATATGTTGTTTTTTTTATTGTAGGCCTGTAATTCTTAGGAATAACTCACTGAAACCTGTCCGAACAAGAGTCTAGTAACCATCCCGGGTATGATAAAATTTGAAACACAAAATCATAAATTATAAGATAATAAATGATCATAAAAAATAATAATATAATAATAATAAATTTAATTCAATAATGTAATCAAACCAAAAACACCGAAATTTGAAATAGAGCGCCAAGTTTGCACATCACTGAGCTCAGTCGCAAAATCGTTTTCAGTGTCTGATGACGAATTTCCCCACGAATGATTATCACTCAATTCTACAAGTAGTTCTGATTTACTATCGCTGTTCTCTAGCCGGTCTAAAACCGCTTTTGACCTAAAGGGGCCCTTTTTGGACGCCATGGACGTTTCTCAGTTTCAAGGCAGAAAGAACAGTACAAATGCAGGCAGGGCACAGGACAAAGCACTCGGGACAAAATGTATGTGAAATGCTTTGATACAGTAATGTTATACTATGTGATTTTACTGTATTGAGTGGATGTCACATTTTTATATTTTTGAAATTCCCGGAAGACGGATGTCGGCATCGGCCGGAAGACATGGCAGGGGACGCTGTAGGGGGGACATCGCGGGAGCGCAGGACAATGTAAGTGCTGGAGGGATCCTAGAGCAAAGCTGCAGTGTAAAACCCAAGTGTAGCTCAGGGTTACCGCTTCTGGTACTTAAAGTTAACCCCGAGCTACACTCGGGAATACCGCCAGGGGGGTTAATGTGCAAACGTGCAAGGATTCTTCAAAGTGCAAATTGCGGTAATTCTTTATAAAGAGCAACGAATCCTTAGTGCTCCCCTCCAGTGGTTCCACTTACTCACCAGCTCCCGTGGACTCTTATAAGAACAAGAGACTAATGAGCTTGTGTATTATATAGATTCACCTGGGATTTGTAGTCCTCCTGTGGGTCCAGTACCTCATTTTAGTCCTCCGTTGTCAGTTTCCGATTCATGAGAATAAGCTCCTCATAAAGTAGTGTATAAAGAGAGAAGGAGGGCCCATATAGTGAAATACTGTTTATTTAAAATCAGAGTTAAAATCGTGTTGCATTCACATGTAATAGCAGATGGAAAAGCATGCAAACACTGAACCAGATGTAGCGCACCAGCGTGTGTTCCAGCGGCCAAGGGTGATGTCACTAGTGGCTCCCACTTGATGTGTTTCACCCCTCCCACTGGGCATTCTCAAAGGAGCCAGTGGGAGGGGTGAAACTCGTCATATGGGAGCTGTTGGTGACATCACTTCCGGCCAGTGGAACACACGCCGGAGCACTGCTTCCGGTCCGGTGTTTATAGGGCAGTGCTTCACTGCTTTAACATTTTATCTAGAGGTCAGTACCTTTGTAGAAGCAGCAGCTCTAATTTTTTTGGTATTGTTTGGCACATTTTTGTTATTTATTGGTGGCATCCGAGTGCGGGTTATAAGTGATTACAATAAACTGCTAAATACCTTTTCTCATCAGCAGATAGAGCAGTCTTGGGACTTCTATCAGTGTTCAGCAGAGAACTGTTTAAATCTTGTAGGAGAAGTTCTGCTCTAGGAGGATGCAAAACCCCTGACCTCTGTCTGTACAGTGCTGATTGGCCCTGTGCTGATCACATGCACTCTCCCATGAAAAAAAAAACCCTCTCTAGCAATACACACTAAACTGAGCATGTGCAGAACGGTTACGGATTCAGTCTGTATTATCAGGAGATAAGACGTGGACATTTGAACAAGAAGAGGAGCAGAGAAGACAGGATCAAACTGCCTTTTTACACAATGAAGAGGATTAACCCCTTAGGTTCCACAGTGAGCATAACAAGCATTACTGCATATACAGACTGATTTTACTGTTGTAGGTTTAGTAACACTTTAAGCTAGCCATGGACAGATATAGAGATATGGAGAACTGGAGACATGATCCCATAGCTAAAAGACTGTGCAGTAGTCACTAAGGAAATATTCACACTCAAATTGCCATGTTGATGTGCTGAAGAAAGGTTTGCAGATAGCCTTCACAACAGCTGCTTCTTGTTGCAAATTGTGAGGAAATTACCCATTCTTGAACATGTTTTCTCTTTCTAAAAGTTGCCTGTGAGGAAGGAATACATGCACATTCATAGAAAATGTCTTTCCAAGCTTCACATAGGATTAAAGAAAAGACCCAGTGCAATTAACATAATCTAATCATCATTAAACAGTAATAAAGAAAATATTTACTTTTCATGAAAAATCAGTCTTCTAACTGTGATAAAAAATGTCTTCATGTTGCCAGATATCAATTGGAAAAACATGATGAACAAAATAACAGCTCTATTGTCTGTAACATTCAATCACACAGACCACATCTTGACATACCTACAGTCAGGATTCAGCCAGGCCAAAATGGTCCAACAGGATACAGCAGTGAGCTAGGCAGATCTATATAAATCTGTCCAGCCCACCTCTGTACCACATGACTGGAGGGGTCCATACTTTTTGTGGCTAAGCAAAACTGAGTTTTTAATTTAAAGTGGAACTTTACCCATAAGAACTTGATAAAAAAAAGAATGTTCTTTAGCAAGCAACATATATTCCACATTAATAATTATACTACCAAAATGAGTGCGTGCTGTAAATTGCCTCCAGCATTGTTCCTGTTTCTTTTTTATGGGTGGTGGCCATTTTGCTGAAGCCCAGAGCCCCTGAGCAGCAGTAATTCTTTAAGCTGTCAGCAGAGCGGCCTCACATTATTCCTGATTTTCGTGACAATGTCTAAAAATAGAGAGCAACTGAGCATGTGCAGAGCAGGGTGAAATAATGCATTACTGGATTTTAAAAAGTATAGTCACTTATTTTTAATGTTTTACATAGCAATAGCTGAAGGGATCTAGCAGGACTTTTTTGACTAAAATTCCACTTTCAACAGTCAAGTTTGTGTAAAAGAGTACAAATTCTCCAGCGCCTCAAAGGGATCAATGCCAGGAAGAGGCCAGGGAATCAGATGTGTGGATGACCTATGGATAAAGTCCTTGTGATGCCGCCCTCCTCAGATGGGGAGATCAACGAACTGGAGAAAAACACACAGGCGGGACAAACACCTAGTACATTATCCAAGGTTTATTAAAATGTTTCAAAAGACAAAAAACATACTAAAAAAATTAGTGCATCAAAAGCCAGTGAGGCCACAGAGATGGCCAAAATGATAACAGGGCAGGGGCGGACTGACCATTTGGAAACTCGGGCACTGCCCGAGGGCCTGGGGTCAGTAGGGGGCCCCATGAGATGCCCCTGGTACCTTTTTCATAGGCTTTTTTGAGTTTGGGCAAGGACACAGGAGCCCCATGATCCCCTATTGCCCGGGGGGGGGCCCCATGAGTTGTCAGCCCGCCCCTGTAGCAGGTTGTCCGATTGTCCGACTGGTGGTGCGCTCAGCCCTCTGATGCATTTCTGGGACGTGTCCCTTTCCTTAGATTTGAAAGATCACAGGATTTTTATGCACTAAATTTGCGAGTATTTTTTTTTTGTCTTTTTAAACAATTTAACAAACCTTGGATAATGCGCTAGGTGTTTACGCCACCTATGTGTTTTTTTCCAGCCATGTTTGTGTCACAGAAGCAATTATATAGGCCAGCCACTCAATTTCACCTCAGAGCTTTCATCATTCATAATTGCAGATTTTTTATACCTGCAAAAAGATGTGCAGATGTGAGCGTATCCATTAAATATTTTCCCTCACCTCATGTTCCTGTGACAGTTGTAAAATTGTAAATAGTAAAAACTGTAACATTCTGAGTATCCTATCACTTTTTGTCCCAGACACAATGATTACCAGGACAAAAAGGGAGAGAGAATCTACACAGAAGAGACACAGAAATCATTAAAAACCTGACATGAACTCTTACCCTTCCATGCAAAAAGTTTGCTGCAAAACACAGACAATTTTAATGACACCTCAAACACGGTGCTGTTTTGCAGGGATTGTCACACTATTTATCTTTCCGAAAACCACATTGCGCAAAGCTCCTGCTCCATCTTTGAGGTGCCATTAAAATTGAATGGCACTCAAACATTCGTTTTGTATGTTACGTTTGTCACAATTGCAGCGCAATTTGGAATAACGGATAGAAGCACGGTGATCCTAAATCGGCAGATGTGAATGGGGCCTAATTTACAAATAAAATTATCAATCAGGGCTTGTGACTGAATTTTCTACTATTTCATGTATATAATACATATACTTTATATGCAACTGATATAGTTTAATGTTTTATGCTTATGTAACAGAATACCCATTTACCCACCAAGCTCAGATGCAGATACAGACCCCTGTAAAATGTTTTTTACCTTAAAAATAAAGTATGTAAAATAATGTCATAAATCTGGCTCTTTAAGGCTTTAAATGGTGTTTTTGAGAATATATATATATATATATATATAATACTGTATATATACAGAGTACTGTATATATATATATATATATATATATATATATATATATATATATATATTGTATATGTATGATCCTGCAAGTTTTCTACTTCCTGGCCAGTGGCATCACTAGGGTTGGTGTCACCTGGTGTGGTAAAACATGATGTCACCCACCCCCACCCCAATAATATTTTTCCAGTGCAGTGAGGATCTGAGTTCTGCGAGTCATAGGAAACGTTTGGGGCAGCATGGTCTCTACTGCAAACAGCTGGTGCCTGAGTCTACCCTCCCCTCCCTCCATCTTGGGCCCTAAGTATCAGCAAGCCAGCACTCTACTTCAGCAGAGACTCAGCCTCAGCCTGTCCCAGGTCCTCCCCACCGCAGGCCCTGCCTTTGCTAATCCATTCTTCCCCACTCAGTATCATGTCCCAGCGGGTGGCGCTTACTTTCTAGAGTCCTTGCAGGTGCCATGCCACATGCGGCATCCCTGGCATTCCTCTAGATGTGCCCAGGATGCTGGGATAATGTGTATAGCACGGGTGGTGATGCCATCAGCAAAGCTTATGCTGGCACCAACCCTGATGGTGTTATTCATCTGGCGGAGTGCAGTCTGCATCCCCTGCAGGGGCGGACTGACCATTATGAAACCTGGGCACTGCCCGAGGGCCCGGGGTCAGTAGGGGGCCCCATGAGATGCCCCTGGTACCTTTTTCATAGGCTTTTTTGAGTTTGGGCAAGGACACAGGGGCCCTATGATCCCCTATTGCCTGGGGGCCCCATGAGTTGTCAGTCCGCCCCTGATCCCCTGCACCACCATAGCGACGCCACTGTTCCTGGTTGCAAACTGACCACAATAAGCACAGAAGCTGATCTGTGCTAGTGTGGTCAGTTTTAGTCCTTTCTCATCCCATTTCAGAGCTATAGGCATACTGTGCACAGCATGCCGGTATCTTGCGTGGTCATAATATAGCCACACACCCCACCCATCCCTCCTCTTTTGATTGACAGCAGCTTTCCTTTCAGTGCAGGTATGGATGGAGGAAGTTATGTTTTGTCACTTACATTTCTTTCCATGGAAACGCTGATACTTGGCTGCAAACATGATGTCTGAAAATTATGTCAATGAACTCTGAGTTAGTCACACACACCTTCAGGTACGTGAAAGGCCAACAGTACTTTTACTACAGGCAGGCAGCATGGGCAGGCCAGATCATGTACATGTACTGTATGTTATCCAGCCTGCTCTGGGTTAGGGGTGCACAGTGTGCTGCTCCCATTATTGCTTTGTCCGGTGGACACACACAGTGCTCATGGCCTGGTGATCATGTGATCGCTATGCATTCATAATAGCTATGTTTCCTATGCTATGATCAGACCACAGCTATCACCTGGTACATAGGCCATTCACAGCACCCTGTACCATCTGATTAGCTGTAGCTAATCACAGATCACTAGTGATCACAACTGTCATGAACGTAACTTATTCATTACAGCTGAAAACTTTGCTGTTACAATGAAGATTCATTGTAACAGCAAAGTGGTAAAAGAGAAAATAAAATTCCCTAATCACCCCTCGGAAAAGTACAGTATTACTATGGTGACAGGCATGCCCCGAACCTGAAAAAAAGATTGTGTCCTACAGGTACATTGCCAGGCCTGAAGCTGCCACCGGCTTGCGGTGCAACTACTGTGTGTGAGCGACAAGTGACTAACTCCTTTTCCCACAACTTCCTTGATTTCTGGGCTCAAACACTTTCCCAATGAGTTCAGTGTTAATATTAACTCTCTATTTACACACCTAACATATTAATACATACATTGGTGCAACAATATAAAGTAATAAATAACAACATAATTTGTGATGCAACACAACAAAGTGCTATAGGCCTTGCAGTCCATTGGATGTACCATGTAGGGCAGAGTCAACGTGATGTCACCACATACGTAGAAGGGGCCATATGTACACTTGACACAGCAACAACAGTGTTCATGCCTGATTGGGTGTAGAAAGATGCAACGCTCTTAATTAACTGTCAAAAATTGGTGAGTTAGTCCTCAATATACAAAGATTTCTTACCTGGGATCTCTCTTAGTACATTGTCTAAAGCAGCGTTTTTCAACCACTGTGCCGCGGCACACTAGTGTGCCGTGAGATATTGTCTGGTGTGCCGTGGGAAAAATTCCAATTTCATCTGTAACATGTGGCTTCGGCTCACAAATAGACCAATCATTAGAATCTAATGATTCAGTGGTCGGCAAGCCGCGGCTCGCGAGCCACATGCGGCTCTTTACCCAGTCTAATGCGGCTCTTCTGTGTGCCGGGCGCCTGCTCCCCTCCCTCCTCTCGGTCGGCCGCTCCCCTGCCTCCTCTCGGTTGGCAGCCCCAAAAGTCCGCGCGGACCTTTTAATCCGGCTTGCGGATGTGGCTGTCAGGATGTGTGTAGGCGGGGCAGCGTGCCGAACGTGAGGGGAGGGGAGCTAGGCTCCTCTCACAGTCCGCCCTGAAGACCCGAACGGCGCGGGAAGACAGCGAGAGGAACGCAAAAGGTAAGTGAATTGACACGGGGGACTTGGCTTACTAGAAGGGGGGGGGGGGGGAATAGTACTGTGGGGGATGAAATACTATATGAGGGATGAATTACTTTATGAGGGATGAAATACTATATGGGGGGATGAAATACTATATGGGGGATGAATTACTATATCAGGGATGAATTACTATATGAGGGATGAAATACTATATGGGGGGATGAAATACTATATGGGGGGATGAAATACTATATGGGGGGATGAATTACTATATGAGGGATGAAATACTATATGGGGGGATGAAATACTATATGAGGGATGAAATACTATATGGGGGATGAATTACTATATGAGGGATGAATTACTGTATGAGGGATGAAATACTATATGGGGGGATGAAATACTATATGAGGGATGAAATACTATATGAGGGGATGAAATACTATATGGGGGGATGAAATACTATATGGGGGATGAAATACTATATGAGGGATGAAATACTATATGAGGGATGAAATACTATATGAGGGATGAATTACTATATGAGGGATGAAATACTATATGGGGGGATGAAATACTATATGGGGGGATGAAATACTATATGGGGGGATGAA